>NW_027526295.1:165716163-165724065 GCF_048455015.1 Haemaphysalis longicornis
CCGGTGTTTGGCACATCTCCCTGTTTTTTTTTATTAGAAGAACATCGTAGCAAGGTTGCTTAGAAATGTTTCTCTTGAGACATTTAACGTTTTAATGCGAAAGCATTAGTTAACTCAGTATCCATGGTGATGATGACAAGATATTGTGCATAACGACTTGATGCCCCTCAGAGCTCGCGTTGAAACTTTGAAAGGTACGCGGGCCGTTCGTTCCACGGCAACCGTCTATGTCACAAATACACCTTTGCCCCAGATACAAATACAACAAATGCACCTATGTGTAGGCTAAAAAAATACAAACGATTTACGTTACAGTGCTCTGTTGTAGCTGAAAAAAAGTATCTTCTAATACAGTTTCACCACTCGAATTGAGCAGCGCTGTCGTCAGAAGTAACGCTTTAATAGTTATTCGCGAATAAAGTAGTTTGTATATGCAGCAAGATGATTCTTGAATTCCGCTTGGGAAAAAACGCGGACTCGATCATCATTTTTGAAAGTCGACTGGAACTTCCTCGCTCCTGCGCTTCTTTTCTCGCTTTCGGATTGTACTAAACCATGTTACTAAGCCGTGTTTCTTTGGAATACCGCAAGTGCGACTGCAAGTTGGCTTTCTCTCTGATAAAGGGTTGTAGCTTCGGTGCACGCTTTACAGGGGTAATAAATAAGAGCTTTCAGCGAACAAAGAAAATGAGGTCGGTCTAAAACATTCCTACGACTGCTGCAAGCTCTTAGACGACGTTCTTTTTAATGCATGTACCCCCAAGCCAGGACCGTGTATCGCCCTGCATTTCCACAACAATGCAGATTTGGCGGAAGTAACACCTGTAATCGTTATAATAGCGTAGAGATAATTGCTCTGCCGGAATTTTGAAAAAGCCAAAAACTAAGAAAAATAGAAGAAAATAACGAAAATGGCGAACCGTGTAACTCCCTGCATTTCCACAAAAGCAGATTTCGCGGAAGTAACACCTATAGTCGTTATAATAGCGTAAATGGAGATAATTGGTCGGACAGAATTTAGAAAAACGAAGAAATTTGTCTGCAAAGAGGACGCATTCTAGACAAGTGGCATACGAATGCTGTGCATAGTAGACAATTCTCTGAATTTCTGAAGAGTTTTGGGTTACTTGAACGGGAAAATTTTGGTCTGCCTGTCTAACTGTCTCACTGGAATCAGCGATGAATGTTGCTTGTAAGCCTGCTAACTGTTGGATTACGACCCACTGAGAATGGGTGCGTAACTGATTGTGGGGGGGGGGGGGGGGGGGCGAAGAGGATTATTGTATTGGAGGAAGGGGTAGGAAAAGTAAGATAGGGAGAATAAGAAAATTGGGAAGTGGAGAGGGAGTCGAGGGGGAGAAAGTGTGTAGCGGAAGGGAACCAGGGGTGGTGGGATTCGACGCGAATGGTGAACTGGAGGGGCCGGAGAGCACTTAAAGTGGTAATAGTGATGACGAGGGGAAAAATGGGTGATGGGGATGGGAGTAGAAGAGAGAGGGGACTGAGTAGGTAGCGGAAGCGGAATGGGTAGGAGGGAGAGGGGTACGAAAAGGACAAGAGAATAGAGGAAGATAGTGAAGAAGTAAGTCGCGGGATGGGTTTGGGGCCATGGAGGAGACGAGGGGAGGTCAGGAAAAGAGTGTAGCGGTAAATGGACGGGGAAGCAAGGACTCGGAAGGAATACAGTGGAGGGAGCAGTGCGATAAGAGTGCAGAAGGGAATGGTAGAGGGAAAGGAGAATGAGTGTTGGCATCACATGGGAAGCGGAAGGAGAAGCTGAGTATAGCGGAAAGGGGAGGAGGAAGAAGGAGACAGAGAGAAGGTAAATGGCGGTGAAGAGGGTGGAAAAAGTGTTGCGTATTCCGTTTGATCCGGGAAAAAAGGAAAGGAAAGGGCGTGGTGTGGTGGAAGGCAGGGGGAACGTATCGATGACTGGAAGGCAGGAGTAGTGTAAGGAAGAAGGCGAAATACGAGAGGAAACAGTAGAGCTCGAGGAGGTGGAGTATTGACATTGGAGGAGAGTGTAGCGGAAGATCGGGGACGAACAGAGCAGGACTGGAAAATTATGATTTAGTCGGGGATGGAATAGGTATGGGGGAAAGTGACAGATGTGATGAAAGTTGTAGGAAGAAGAGGCAAGAGCAAGGGGAAGGTTTTGAGGGGAAGAAAGGCCTGGCGTGGTAGTGGTCGCCGAAGTGCTATCATTTTCCAACGTCAATCGCCGTGAAGTAAGCATATTCGCATCCAATTTTTGTTTGCCAAGCTTGCTTCACCGAACTCTCTTCTACTTCTCAGCTGTTTACGCTTATTACACACGTTGTGGACATTACCCTTTTAAGTTTCGTGCCAATACACGAGTTTTAAGGGGACATCGGAGGTAGTTTTGAGCATTTGTAGAATTGTTAAACCAATCTCGCAAATGGCAATTCTACTTTGCATTCTGTAGTGTAGTTTCGTGTTTATTATATTTGAATGATTTCCTGGCCGAGGCTTTAATGAGGCTCCCCCGTCCCTTCGGGTGGCATGTAGGCTGGCTTCCAACACCATTTCGTTGCAGAATTATGTTTCAGAAAGCCAGTAATAACCGCGCTATGTTTGAATATTATTGTGAAGTCTGTGAAAGCATCAAGTGTTAACCACTGAGCTATAAAACCTGAAACCGCGGTAGTAGTTGGTTGAAAGGCGCAAAAGCTCTTCTTTCCCCAGATTTACATATTAGAACAGAGATCGCTCTAGAATTCACTTAAATGGGTCAATAAAGAGTTAGTTGATATAACTTCAGAATGCAGCTTAATATAATAAACAGCAACAGTTACTTAGCGCTCATTTTAGAGCTGTTATTGCCACGTTCATTAGCTGATATTTCTTACTGTTCTGAGTTCGATTTCTAACCCGCCACGGTGGCCCACTTGCTAAGGCGTCGTGCTGCTGAGTCCAACGACGTGGGTTCGATCCCGGCCGTGGTGGCTGCTTTTCAAAAGGAGGCGAAAAGCGGAAAGGCCTGCATGCCGCGATTTCGGCGCTCGTTAAAGATCCCCGGGTGGTCAAACAATAATCACGATTCCCCACCCTCGTAGCTCAAGTGTAGCTTCGGCATGTTGAACCCCCAAAGTTTTTTTTTTTTTTAATGAGCTCGTGTCTCTGAGTAACAGCTAGTTCGGAGCAGAGGTAAAAAAACTTCAGAGGGTTCTCGCTCCGCTGTACACTTATTATCTCGGAGCTTGGAGTAATGTGATGCTGAAACATTGGCGTAACAGTGTTGTGGGGCACATGTTTGAACATGTTAGACTGTGATATCTCTCCATAGCTACTGGGCAATCTGACTGAAGTTAAGTCTGATATATTACCGCACATTATCAGTAATGTTTACTCGAAATGTAATGCTATAATGCTGCCGTCCTTCGGGCAGGGCAATGTGGTTTTAAAAACGCTTGCAAAAGTGTCTTTTGTATGAATTCCCCAAAACAAGCTCGGCCTTTTTTCGCGCTCCAATAACTGCCTGTAACTGTGCCAAGTTTTATTCCCCCAGTTTAAAAGATAATGTACGCAACAGTAGTTTGAAAACATTTAAAGCTTTGTGCCTTGCACGTATTTACTGATGATAATTCTTGCTATGGATCACAGGCCTTTTTATCCACTGCCTGCTTCTCCTGAAAGGGTCGAGCCCGTTTTCGGCGTTCGATGCCTCGTATTCCCTGCCGGTTTTTTGTGTCGGCGGTTGTACGGTTTCGTTACGTTGTGGCCCTCGTTGAACTGAAAATACCCAACCCAATGCGAACATGGAAATTCTTTGTATAGGCTCTACGAGCGAGAGGAATGTGACTGCCGACGCCAAAAGAAAACACGCGAAAATTAATCAAACAATGACATTTTTCATGCTTGGGCAGGCCGAAGCTTAAAAATATATATATTTATTGGCTGTCTCTACTGAGCGTCAAACGCTTTATTCCGTGGAAGATGGCGTAGAAACCAGAGGGGGAGGAAGCAATTCTATTCGCTGGCAGGGGAAACCAAATCAATCGAAATTGGGTGTTCACGCGCCGTAGCTGTGGCTGAGCCATAAGAAGCTATTAATAAGCACCCTGGTGGTAAGGATCATTATACAATTCGCGGCACCTCGGATATTTGTTTGCGAGTGCTTTGATGTCGGCATGCTGTGGGCGTCTTTGTCCATTTCGCGTGCCACACAAATTCAGCGGCCGTGGCCTCATTCTCATTACGCGATGTTCTTAGCGTTTTAGCGACAGTGCTTCGACTGACACACGGGAACTTAATGAGGATGGCCCCCTCAGATTGGCTTTTATTAGGTTGGGTAAAATATATCTCTATCGGCAAGTACAAGGAGTCGATCAAGCATTCATGGAATGTTCTACTCAAAAACTGAAATAAAATCTGAGGCTGCGAAATTCTTTGGTTGTGTTTCCATGTTATAAGAAATGTACGTATTTGAGTAAATGCGAAAGAAATAATTGTGCAGCGACTTCGCATATTCCTAATTAAGTGATTGACCGAAGCGCGCGGAAAACACCCCCCCAGCTATAAAGGTTCACGCGGCTTTCTCAGAAGAACACTGTGTAATAAGCATACGAAGATGAGTAAGCAGTGAGCTTCAACAGGCATATGATGAGGCCTGCGAAGCCAAGGCCGAGCGTAATCTGGCGCGAGGCGCAGCGTTGAGTACTTCCTTTCACTTCCTAGTGGGAGATCATGCGCTTGTTTAGGGGTCGTTATTACCATGTGGAGAACAGGCTTTCATGCAAAGTTTACAGTAACTGGATAATTTAGCTGCGTCTTAGCGCGACCGTTCCTTTTCTGCGTATACTCATCTGGCGAACCCACGTTGTCCTAGTTGCTTTATTGTGCCTTTGCAGTGTTACGTGTATTTTTCTTGGAGTTTTGTTATCTGCTGCTCAGTTTATTTGGAGTCTTCTGCTTACTTCGATGTCATTTCATGGTATATGTTCGAGCTTGAGTTCTTGCTGTGCGGAGATTTTGTTGAAGTCTAAACAAGATGCTCAACTCAATAATATGCAGGCTGTGTTGCTCAAACAGGACCGCCATGCGCGGACAGAAAAATCACGCAGTTACCTGGCAAGACTTCACTCATGTTGATCCCCTTTTTTTTGTTGTAGGTGCGTTATTATGTAAAGTTTGGCGACGTCCTAGTCTAAATGTTATATAGTCTTAATGCGGCAAGCTTAAAGGCGAGCTTGAAGACGACTGACCCATCCTGTAGATCGTAGCAAATGGTATACCAAACTTGTCTTACTTGTCCTGTCTCAGAAGCGTGTGCAAAAGTGAGTTTATGCAGCCCCCGCCCCTTCCCCCCCCCACCCCCCCCCCCCCTTTGCCAAACCCAATTCCAAGATTACCGCTAACTCCGCCAGTTTGGCCATGTCTTCACCTGAACCAACTACGGCGTTCAGCAACGCTTTCACCGTTGCGCGAAGCGAAATCTCAGCTGATTGAAATCTCCAGTTGGCGTTATTTACTGTAAAATTCTCAGTGAAGGAATAAAAACAAAAAGTGGGCTTCACAAAATAAAACCACACCCGAAAACCAGGCAGAGTAGCGAAGGGCACAGCGCACGGCCAGACACGTGACCACTCGTCGCATGACGCAAACCGGTCACGGCCGGGCACTCGATAAACCTAGCGTCGGTGAAGCGGGCTACGCCACGCTGCTGTGTCTTGAAAAGAAGAAAAGATATCTGGGGTGAATGAGAAGAAAGAGAAAGGGCCATGTGGTGGGGCACAAATCGTAGAAACGCGCCCCTGCGGAGGATCTCTTGCGACCGCAGGCTCTGGCTCCGGTGGCTTCCGATTTCTCGCTTCCCCCTTCTGCGCAGACGCGGAGGAGAGAGAGTCGGCGGGTGGTTGAGAACGGAGGATTTGATTCCACCGGAGCGATCCTGAGCTCAAATCGCTGCCGCGGTGAAAAAATGAAACAAATAAAACAGGGAGATGCGGATTTCTGAGCAAGGAGTCGGATCAAGTCAACCGGCTTCGGAAAGCTGCCCGCGAGGGAGCGACGAAAGGCGGATAGGCTCGACTGATGAAAGTAAAAGAAAGAAACCGCAGCGAAGCTAGCCGAAACAGAAAGGTAGAAAGTGAAAGAAAAACTTTACGCGAGGTAGGGGAGGAGGTAACGTGGGGAATAGAACTGAGAAGCTGCTGGCATGCCTCCACGACAAAGCAGTGGGTTTCGGGAAAGGAGAGCGTGAACCCGGGGTGCCCGACCGAGGTCTGCGCCTTATACGAGGGGCAGGGCTGGTGAGGGGGTTCCCCTCTCGGGCTGCCGTGGCTGTGCCCTGAATCGGTGAACAGGCTCGCTCCGCGACCTGTTGACGGCTCTTCCGTGCCTCGTCTTCCCTCTCTTAGGCCGTGGCCGCCGTATAAACCTCGGCTTCCGGGATTTTCCGACGAATTCTCCTTCATTTCGCCCTGTTGCGCATTCGTTGTGCGTCAACTCTCTCTTGCGTCGGATCCCCTCTTGTCACCTCTCCCCCGTCCCCCCTTTTCCCGAAACACCTACGCCCACTTGGCCCCCGCTCTTTCTCGGTTGTAGTCGTGATCTGAGACGCTGGCGGTTTTTCTCCTCTACAATACGATGTTAAAACTGTTGGCGCTACCGTCATGCTGTCGTCTTCGTTCAACGTTTCTCATGGTTTTCTTTCTTTTATGGCGTGAACGAGCCGCCCTCGTTTCTACCACCTGAACGGGGACATTACACTTTCATTCTGTGCCCTGTTGGTTGGTTTCCGCGTTACTTAGGAAGTCTCCTCTTTTCCGCCCGCAGCATCCTCTTGGGCCGTCGCTACCCCTTTAAGCCCAAGTTTTCGTTTCGTTTCATCTATGCATTGTCCTTATTCTTGACTGTAAAATTTCTTCTTTCCTTCTTGCTCAGTTTGTTAGGCTGGAACTCGGAGTCTCGGCTTACATTTTTGTTTTGTTTTGATACTTTTTTTTTCTTTTTTCTACTGGTCGGCCAGCAAAACCGCAGGACTAGCGTGATACAATTGCACGACAACTTGAGGAGGAGACGGATGGTATGCTCTTCTCTTTTTCCGAAAGCAAACGACACAAGCGGTTCAACGTAACTCGCAATCCCATTTGTAACCGCACGCACATGGGATAAAAATATTGGTATTACAACATTAGGAAAAAAGTGGAAAAACGTGCTCTCTAAAAACTCTACTCCCACTCCCATGTTACCACACACACGCACACGCACACGCACAGAGAGAGAGAGAGAGAGAGAGAGAGAGGAGAGAGAGAGAGAGAGAGAGAGAGAGAGAGAGAGAGAGAGAGAGAGAGAGAGAGAGAGAGAGAGAGAGAGTTTAGATGTTAATTATCCGGACAGCCATAATCGCGGCTGCCTTCTGAAATGCAGAAATCCAGCACCTTCTTGATGTCGGTTGCCAAAAGGAGCTGGTCAGGAAAGGAGGCAGCCTGAGTCAGCCAGGTGGGACTTAGAAGGATGCGCTGCTTTGTTTCTGGGTGGACTGCAGATATTTGGAAAGTAATTCGGGGCATTCCCAAAGTACGTGGCTATAGCACTGGGTTAACTTGTGCAGTAGTGGCGAGGTGGTGGTTAGGTCCCATGAAAGTGAAGAATGATTAATCTAGTCGTGCTGAGTAGGTTGTTTGCTCTGTCTGACGAAGTAGTGTGCCTTGTCGTCTAGTTAGGTACTGGTGTGGAGTAGGAAACCACCTTCTAATCAGTTTTAACTGCCTAAGTATTTCCGGGCTATGTCGGGCCTCCGCTTGCCAAATATCTGTTGCCCGCATTCTCATGTGGCGAGCGAGCGAGTCTGCCCTTTCGATTCCAAGCATTCCGTCATGCCCTGAGGTCCATGATGTCGTGTGTATGTATTTTTGGTGTGGTCACTTTAATTAAATT
>NW_027526295.1:165724165-165888424 GCF_048455015.1 Haemaphysalis longicornis
TGGGAGCGAAGAAATGGCATAAATGAGGCGGATAATTTAAGCTCAGTTGGTTACCGTCACGGGGAGCTACAAATGACGGCTTGCAAACAGCTGGAAAAATATTCAAGGTGAGAGTGAAGCGCACACGCAACATGTCTATATGAAACGTTCTGGATCTGCTCACGGAATGCGGTGAACCTTGGAAAGTAGAACAGCGCTTTCCTGGCTTTCCTTGACGACCGCGGAGACGAGGGCAGTTCCATTCATTCTTTTGTGTTGTGATACCGGTGATCGTACGACTTGCTGAGCTCAATGAGGGCCTAGTTCGCTGGCATGCGAGCCATATGCAGTGACACCAGAAGTACACGGTGGTCTTTGCGGCACTGCAGCAGGCCGTAGCTTGCGCCGCTGGTCACCCCAATCAGTAACCCAAAGGTAGGCATTCGGGGAGGCTTTAGCTAAAGTCCCGTCATATTGCTCCCGTCCTGTCCTGTCCTACCGCCAAACCACCATTCTCCTTCGCTTCTTCCCCTCACCTTAACCTATACTACAGCATTTAGAGCAAGATTCTTTTTTTTTTCGTTTGTCGTGGCGCTTACACAGTGCGCAGCGTGTACCATTCCCCAGAGCGCGAACGAAAAAAATATATATATAATTAAAGAAAGACGATATGGGGAGTAACGACATAGAGTGCTCGAAGACTGGTTTTCGGATCCCAAAAAATCGGCCAAGGAAATCTTCAGGGAGGATATACTGGAACAAACCATTTTGGTACTGATGGCATGGCATGGGTGACGAATCAGACAGAAGCCGAAGCGGCAGATGGTGCTACTTCGCGAAGCGGTTTAGTCGCGTCGATTGAGGGGCTTTGACCGGACTCAGCCACGGGCCTCGGAAGTCCAGGCGGGAGCTTGCGTTAGGGTGCGAACGCGCTGGCGCCGAGCTTCCCGCATCGGCTGGCCGCGAGTCGACACTGGCGCTGCTGCGACTGGGCGGTCAAACTTGGTTTACGAGGGTGACCGCTATTGGCACCCGCTTTCGAGCGCGAAATGGCCGCTTAAGGGAAAAAAAGGGGGGGGGGGGCGGGGGGGGGGGCAGTGGAACATGAACGCTATTTATGTGGTGTGAAGCACACAACACCGTTATCACCCGGACTACAGCCGCAATCTTCTAAATTAGGGCGAAAGCCAGTTGCCCCATTCGGCGGAAATTCATCGTCGTCATCGTCGTCGTTGTATCCGGTCAAGAAGAAGATGGCCTCCTCTGTAAAGAGTAAGAGAAAAAAAAACACATGTGGGATCCGATGGGCTACACGTGTCGCCCATTGCTCCGTGTGAGGGACCTTGTCTACCTGCGGGCTTGGAATGCGGATTAGCGCTGTACTTCGCTTTTTTCTTCCGCGACGTAGGCTTTGCGCGGCGTTACGCTGCCAACACTTTTAGATCAGAGCTTACTGGAGGGAATGCTCTGTTGGTGCGGTCTCATTGCTCTTCACCCACCAAGCGTGTCCGAGCCTACATGCGCAATAGCTACCGCTCCCTGACTGGGTATCCATTCGTCCGCGTCTGAGGCTATGAGGTCGGTAGATGTTTCGCTCGTGTGCTCAGGATGTGTAACGCAAGAACAAGATACCTCAATCCTATAACGAACCGCATTTTCTCGCTTTTACGACTTTTGAGGATCCCTCGCTATAGCACGTGGTCGCAATTTGTAGTGTGCAGGACTAGGTGGCTGTTATTTCTTATTGAGGTCGATATAGCTGCCTACGAGGTTGCATGCTTTTTTCGAGCTAGGGACACATGTATTTTTGATACGGCCGAAATACAAGACTGCCTTCTTCAAGGCGTGTCGTAGACGGTACGGATATCCTGATGCACCCGACGTAATTTGTGGTAGCCCTCTCCGGTCAGAATCACAGGTAGAATGTCATTTACTTTCTTTTTCTTTTTTATGGTTGTCAGGAGCGCATCTGTCGGTTAGAGGAATCGTGATGGGTCGTTTTTTTCTCCCAGGTCTTTGCCGAAAGATCTTTGCGTCATCTCGCATTAGGAAGGCATAGTTTCTCATTGCCTGAACTAATTCTCGCATTCCTTTCTCCATTTTCTCGAGGATCTTTTTTTTTTTTTTTGCCGTTCCTGTTGTTCCGTTGCTTTAAAAAGAACGCCACTACGTGATGTTTCCGCCGCACGTTGCATCTACGTACTGCTTGCTCTCATAGGCGCGTGCGCCTCATATTTGTCGGCGAGGGAATTTAATTTATTGGCTACTAAATTGAGGTTCCCTACTTCCATTTCATTATCTTTTTCTTCCAGTTGTGTAAGCGCAGATTTTGGCTGCTTCTCGCTCTTCTTCGCTTGTCTCTTGTTCTGATTTAAAAAAAAGGGGGGGACTTTTTTCGCTCAGTCCTCTAAATTTGGCTCAATGTCGGAAGGACGGCGTTCTTCCCCTTCGCTTATATTTCATATTTCCTCGCACGTGGGCGACGCGCGAGGAAAACTTCACAAAATAGGGGGAGCAGCGGCCCAATGACGGCAATCTAAAAGCAGGAACGGAGCTAAGGGGCAGCAGCCTTCGATGTCGGGGATATTAAATGCACTGCCGCCCGAAATCCCCTGGCGCGCTGCATACCACGCCGGGCGCAGTTTGTCCGCCCGCTGGATATGTATATTTTCTTTTTGCCTTCCCTCGTCACTGCCGGCTCTCACTTTCCCCACGCCGAAAACTTTTCGCAAAAATAATGCGCCCCGAAAGAAATCAGCGCCATGGCGACCGAGCGAGTGCTGACGACGACGTGGGCGCTTGGAAAGCCCGACTGCCCGCCCGGCCGGCGGCCAGTCGTCGAGGCGAACTGCCGCAAACGTTTATGGATTGGCCGCGAATTCGGAGCAGCAGCGAAATTGGTCGGTCGGCCCGGCGCATAACCGCATCTCCTTCGCAGGGAAAACGCGGCCGGCTCCGCGGGTAGAGCTGCGAAGAGATCGAAACGCCGATAGACGCGGCTCTGCTCCGAACGAAGACGTTCGTCGTCGGAGCGCTTGCTAAGCCTAGCTCGCGGAATGGTCGCTGCAGGCGGCCGGGGGGGGCTCGCGGGCGTCTGATTCTCGGGCCCCGCGGTACGTCACGGCGAGGGCTACCTTGCGCGTACTTGTTACTGAAAAAAGGAAGAGCAAAAACTAGTGAAAAAAAAAAAAAAACATTGCGAGAACAAAGAGTCAAAACTTGGAGAGGGACGCAATTTAAAACAACAGTGGTGGGTCGACATTTACCTTCAGGGGGTTGGCGCGACGTGAGAACTTGGCTCTAAACTTGTCAACTTTTGCGGAGCTGGAGGGAAGTCGATCTGCGGGTGTCTGATCGCTGACACGCTAGTGTGTGCTGTCACCGGCTTTGTGTAGCGCGCAATGGATGAGTATGGACTAGATGCGAAAAAAAAGCACGTGACCTGAAATGAGCGTCCCTTTGCTTTCTTCGATATGACGGCCTAAAACATTAGCCCTTCAGTTCCGCTTCATCTCGCTTCTTGTCGCCAAAGTAGATTACAAGGATTTCTACACGAATAGGTCGGGCTAAGAAAAAGCGAATGACAAGGACTCTAAGTGGAATGCGTGGTTAGCGGGTTCTTTCTCATCATCATCATGTTTTATTTATTATCAGACACAGTGCACATTCATTATCTGACGTAGTATATATCATCAGATTTATTTATTATCAGACACAGTGCACATTTTCGTATCGGACGGGAAGGAACCGGAGCTTTATATGGGCCAGGCAAAACGAAAATCCGGTGGTCCCGTGTACACAGATAATCCCTCCGGGGAAACCCCATGCGCATGCGCAATTAAACCAGGCTGTTAGACGTAGCGGCAGAGAGATTGGCTGGGTTTATAAATGACGTAAAATACCTACAAGAAAGGGCGTCAGACAAGGAGACACAATCTCTCCAATTTTATTCACAGCATGCTTACAAGAAGTATTCAGAACGTTGGATTGGGAATAGGTGGGAGTAAGGGTTAATGGAGAATACCTCAGTAACCTCAGATTTGCTGATGACATTGCCTTGCTAAGTAACTCGGGGGAGGAATCGCAAAGCATGCTTTGCGCACTGGACAAACAGAGTAACCGCGTGGGCCTGAAAATTAATATGCAGAAAACCAAAGTAATGATCAATAACCTCGGGACAGCACAACGGTTTGAGATAGGTGGCGAAGCAGTGGAAGTGGTAAGCGAATATATCTGCTTAGGCCAAGTTGTCACCTCGGATTCCAACCATGAGGCAGAGATAATTAGAAGGATAAGAATGGGGTGGAGTGCATACGGCGGACATTCTCAGATCATGAATGACAGCCTACCATTGTCGCTGAAGAAGAAAGTGTATGATAGCTGCATCTTACCGGTACTCACCTACGGGGCAGAAACTTGGGAGGCTCACTAAGATGGTTCAACTTAAATTGCGGACGACTCAGCGCGCAATGGAACAGAAGATGATAGGTGTAACATTAAAGGACAAGAAGAGAGCGCAGTGGGTCAGGGAACAAACGTGTGTTAAGGACATATTAGTAGAAATTAAGAAGAAGAAATGGACGTGGGCATGTAATGCGAAGGCAAGATAACCGTTGGTCATTAGGGTAACAGAGTGGATCCCTAGAGGAGGCAAGCGTTGCAGGGGGCGGCAGAAATTTAGATGGGCAGATGAGATAAAGAAGTTTTGCGGGGATAAATTGGTCGCAGTTAGCACAGGACCGGGGTAATTGGAGATTAATGGGAGAGGCCTTTGCCCTGCAGTGGGCCTAGATAGGCTGGTGATGATGATAGATGACGTAGCTACACTCTCGCGTCTACCGGAAATGGTAAGTGGGGACGGCGCATCGGAGGGAGCGAAAACGTCTCTCTCCCAGCTGTGCGCGATCGCTGCGCGACTGCGCAGAGTACAGCCGCAAGTGACAAGGGCGGGCAGGGGCGGCGAATAGAGTTTCTTAGTAAGTATACGAGAGAGTAAACTGCACCTGGGAATCCATGTCGTCGTGGGGGGTTATGGGAAGACCCGTCCTTCTGGCTTGGGCTTGACATGACAATTGGATTCTTAGGGCGTTTTTTCGATTTGCTTTCTTCACTATGCAATAGCACGTCTACGAGCTACGAAGTCGCCGAAATCCTTTCTGCTCTGTGGTAGCCGTGAGCCGTGGAACAGCGTGTTCGGTGAAAGAGCCGGCAGTGCGTGATCGTACCTAACGTTGGTCATGCCGGAGCCGGAGGAATGTATGACTGAGCGGGTAATACGCCGCGAAAGTTGTACCTGACGGGGGGAAAAAAACCTAACGTACTTTGGCGAAGACAAAATACGACAGATGCGGGTGCCTGTATACCCGTGCTATCTTGTCTTCGTCCACGACTATTTAACGCCATGTTTTCTTTTTTCTTCAGGTATCGAACCAACTCGCTCAGCAACAAGTTTTGTTAAACTGTAGCTGACAGTCGGTACACCGGTTCATTGTGAGGGCGACGTTTTCGTAGGCACGCTCAAAAAGATTTCCAAGCTCTTCAAACAACTTATTGAAATAATGGTAAAATAATAAAATACGAGTCTTGAATGAGTTTCCCCCGAAATATTAACATTGTTGTTAATCACCAGCTTGGTCTGCGGAATAGTAGGCACAACCGTTCCGCAAAAATACACTTTACGTCATTGTTCTCTTAGCTCGAAAACAGCCTGTTTTATTTTGCACTTATATAATTGCGCACTATTATTCGCGTTTTTGTGGCACTGTGTTTGAATACGCGGCCACTAAAACGTTTCAATCCAAGCCTATGACGAACTTAGGCAAGCGCATGCTATAATGGAGGCCTTGATACGAGCCGCACAAACGCTACCGCCAGATTCCTCTGTAGTGTATATTGTAAGAAGATCTATGGGGTGGTGCGGGTGGAGCAGCGTCAAAGTGGGCGAGTGCACGCCGGCCGCACGTTACTTCCCGCACGTTACTTCGAAACGAGTCGTTACAGCTTTGCTGGTAAGCCACCTTTACGGGATGCATGGGCGCTTTTTTTTTCTTTTTTTTTTTTTTTTTGGAAATCCAAGTGGGCTAGGCACACAGTAGTGAAGGACAGCATTTCGTCAGCTCTAGAGGGAATTTTCGCCAGGAAAGAAAAAAATGCTGAAAATCTCTCTCCCCCTCCTGTCCAGCAGCATATCGAAAGAGCCCAGTTTTGAACGAGAGCGAGGAGAGGTAAAAGGCGAGGATGCGTGGAACGAGTACGTCGGTTGACGTCGTCGATGGCACGCTAAGAGGTCGGGCTTTGGTGAGCTGCGTTGCGTGTCTCGATATTCGTAGTGGAAGAAAAAAAAAAAGACGGGGGCGGCGTAAACGCGGCGTTTTCGACGCGTGGCGGACGCCGCGCCAGTTTATGGCCCGACCACATGTCGGCAGTGGCTTTTTACAACTGCCGCGGTGTTTTTTGCACTTCGCGCGCGCGCAGCCCGGTCACCATGTCCGCGGTCGTTACTGCTCCCTTTCGGCATTATGTTTTCTTTTTATTAAAAAAACGTTTTTATTTATCCTTCCAGAGCACCGCTCCGCTCCGCTGTGCCTCTGCGGGAAGTCCATTCGCGCGAGCTCCAATACACCCTCGCGGCCTCTCCTTGGCTTTCTTACCCCTTAAAAATCTCTCCTGCTTCGAGCCGACGCCGCTGGAGAGGATTTTTTTTTTCTCTCTCTCTATCTCTCTCTCTCTCTCTCCCAAAATGCATCGTTTCTTTTTCTCTTTTTTTGTTGCTCTCTGACGCTAGCGTCCCGCCGATCTTTTCTGCTGAAGCCGTCTTGCGGATGTATCGATGTCAGATCTGAAGCCCATGTACATAGGGGTCGTGACGGAGGGGGACACATTTGGCGCGCCTGTTGGCGACAGTAATGCGGGAAGCGATCGAGAGCCTGGATTTACTGCCGCGGGGTGGCGCCCTCTAAGATGGACGCATCGCGCGGGAGGGAGACACGGCTCGGCAGGCTTCTGGTACAAGGGTTGCGTGTGTAGGCTCGAGGCAGCGGGGTCTGTGCCGCGATCTACCTTTGTGGATAGGGCGGTCCTGTTTCCGAACACTGGCAAACTACGTTTTATTGCGAGCGCTGTATAAAGGGGCACTTTTTCCCGAATTAGGATTATGCCAGATGTGCGTAGCCCAGAGCGGCAGCTCCTTCAGTACTTAAAAACAAACGAAAAAGGAAGAGGTGTCTGTGGCTGTTATCGAAGCAGGTGCGCCTCTAGGTCGTGGAAAGCTAGCGCGGCGTGCTTATTTTAATTGATTGCAGTCTCATGTAGCCAAGAACCGGAGTCTAGCGGTAGAGCCGCTGGTGTGGAAAAGCAGCGTGTAAAACGAAGTATAAAATCCCTCGAACTATTTAAGTCTGCTTACATGCTTTGGAGGCGAAAACCTGGCGACACTTATCAATAATTTTTTTTTTACTGTTACATTGTGTCTGCGTATCTTTGTTCGCCTTGCTTACTGCGTCTTGTGGCGCGAAAGTATACTCCATCAAGAAGACAGGCACACGGCCCAGCTTCCGCAGAGTCAGGGTTCCGCACGACTGGTGTGCACTCGCTTTACTCACGTGACGCCACGTTAAGGAGCCTTAATTGCGGCTCGCACTATACTACTTCTAAGCTTCCAAATCGTCGTTTTGTGAAGCGGGCACATAAACTCTTCAAAGCTCCCGATTTCCGCGGGGCTGTCTCCCAAGGGGTATGGGCTACCAAGAAATAAGCAACTACGACTACATTATTTTTTATTACCAAGTATATGCGCTTAGCACTAACGTACTGATGTATTTTTTTGGCATGCCTGTCTTGGTAATGGTTAGTGTTTGAAGTGCCAGAATCGAATAAAGTATCGACGGCGCTTTTGCTGCACATAGTAGAGGCGCTATTTCATACGACATGGGGTCTAAGAGGTAAACGAAATGCTTCTCACAAGCTAACGCGGGTACTAGAGGCGAAGTTGAAATTGGGAATAGTGGAGCACTAAGCATCCGAACTGATGACACGAGCGAAGATGCTCTAGCGCTTCCTGTTTCCGTCCCCACGTCCAACAAGCGCATTCTACGTGGCGTCCTACGCTCAGCATCATCACCATTATCATCATTGTGACGTAGAAGCAGGGGCCGACAGCTAAGGCAGCTCCAAGGTTCAGTGCGCAGCGCACGTCAGAGCACCCCAAGCCCCCTCCTCGTCCTCTCCAAGTGTATCTACCGGCTTGGTTCTCGAACAGCGCAGTGGCGCGTGCCCGCAGAGGAGATGTTGACAGTTTCCGAAAAACTGGCTAATCTTGGCTCCGTCGCTGAGGCCCTTCGCCAAGGGGCAAAGACCGTGACGTTATTATCGCGAGGCAGTTCTCCGCTACCGCCACCACGATGCGCCTTCTGTTGTACCCGGCCTCGTTACAAAAGAAGCTCTAAACGCCCGTAATTCACTGGCGTATAAATATTAATCTAACAAAGTACCTAAAGTAACCCGGCAGGGACTAGAATAAACTTCGGTAACGTTCGTTGCTTTCTTGCAGCAGGCTTGTGTGGCTGTGTTGTTTGGGGTGGGGCGCCCTTAGTCGAGGGCGATGCTGGCTTGTGCCTCCTGCTTGACAGGCTGTACCAGGGAACGTCGTTCCTGCTCGTCCTCGCTGATTAGCACCGGTGCGGCGCGGTGGGAACCCGACATCGAAATTGTTGTGGTTTCGCTTTATGAGATGAAAGGTTTTTCGGCCAATTCACTTCAATTCGATTGATTTACGAAACTGAGTAGATTTAGATTTAGATGGATTCCTGGGCAAAAAGTTGTAAATAAAAACTTGACTGAGGCTCAGGAACGAATGCATGGCGTGACTTATATGACATATGCATACCGTGCAGAAGTATTTGGGACATGGACAATAAAATGTTTCTGAAGATGTGTAGCATGTAAACAAATAAATCGGAAAAAAAGTTCCCGTTCAGAATGTATAACAAAACGTGATATAACAACAAACATACTGGATTAGAACACGATAGCAAACATGTGAAGAGAAGAAAAGAGATCAAGCAAACGCCGTAACAATATACACTGGAGTAGTGACTGATAATTGGATGAATAAAGAAAAGCGTAAGCGCGGACTATACAAAAGAAATTCAGGTCTTTGACTCCAGCATAACATAAATAACATTGAATGTAAGAGGTTACAAACTGAACAATATAACTTCAGAGATTTCTGAAATAAAAGAACTGAAACAGAAAAATACAACAGTGATGTTCCGCGCGGGGAATTAGCCCTTTTTCGGGGAATTCTCGACTGTAGTTTTGGCCATAAGGGAATATGTAATGGATGCAGGAAATTTTAGGAGTCGTGGAGCAACAAGGAAAAGTAATGTCAGTAAACCGGACCTAGCATTATTTATAACTTCTTTTAAATGCAGAGCATTTACTCGAGTCCCCCCGCGGGGAGATGGGCCCTTTTTTTCAAAGTTTTCTTAACATTTCGTCGGCGGCGGCTGAAGGACTGAAGCCTGTTCGCATGCATATCTGTGCAATATACAAAAAAGTATTTCGGACGCATCGTAGTCTGCGTGCTGTCAGTAATAGATGGACCAAGAATAAACCGGACCTAGCATTATTTATAACTTCTTTTAAATGCAGAGCATTTCTTTAACTCACGATGTCACCCGTTCTAGGCGTCCGTAGTAGTCCGCATCGCTCGCCCCCTACACTATATAAAAAAATAATACTTACCGGCGCCTGGTTTCAATCCCACGACACTGCGGCCGGAACGCAAGGTACATGGTGCTCTACCCACTGCGCCACAAAGCCGACACAGAATGGAAGGCTACGAACGCGCCTTATATCCTTGACTCATTCAAACTACGTCAAGAAGCTGCTGATACAACGCATTCACTACCTGTGGGCGGAACGCAATGTACATGGTGCTGCACCCACTGCGCCACAAAGCCGACACAGAATGGGAGGCTACGAACGCGCCTTATATCCTTGACTCATTCAAACTACGTCAAGAAGCTGCTGATACAACGCATTCACTACCACCAACTCCCCAAACACTAAACGTTAACGCAATACACCCACCCCCTATGCGACGCATTTACTCGAGACCCCCTCGCGGGGAGATGGGCCCTTTTTTTTCAAAGTTCTCTTAACATTTCGTCGTCGGCGGCTGAAGGACTGGAGCCTGTTCGCATGCATATCTGTGCAATATACAAAAAAGTATTTCGGGCGCATCGTAGTCTGCGTGCTGTCAATAAGAGATGGCGCCAGCAGCTCCGGCGTTGAGCTAAAATTACCTCAATTACCCAACAATGCCTTGTTCATTTTCATGCGGGCTGTTTTAACTTTCAGATTTATCATGCAAAGTAAGCCTGCTCTTTGGTACAAAACGTGAAATGCACAGTCTACTGCTTCTGAGTGGCAGATGTAGTGGAAATTAGTTCATGAATGCTGAAATTTTCTGAATGGCGTCAGCGCCCGAAAGGCTACGTAAACTAGACATAGGTGGTGCTGGCTAACGCCCAAAACCAAACAGGAATTCACGTAAAGATCTGTCTGCTTCAAAAAGAGAATGCAGGGAAATTTGCAGGGAATTCTTAAGAAACGTGCGGGGGAAAATGTTAAAAATGTGAGAGAGAGAGAGAGAGAGACAGAGAGAGAGATAGAGAGATAGAGAGAGAGAGAGAGAGAAAGAGAGAGAGAGAGAGAGAGAGAGAGAGAGAGAGAGAGAGAGAGAGAGAGAGAGAGAGAGAGAGAGAGAGAGAGAGAGAGAGAGAGAGAGAGAGAGAGAGAGAGAATGCATTTAATGGTAAAAGCGAGATTAGCCGAGCCATATCGCTTAGCATGCTACGCCATATGAGGGAACGAAAACATGAGAGTCTGTGAACTGAAATAAATAAATAAATAAATAAATAAATAAATAAATAAATAAATAAATAAATAAATAAATAAATAAATAAATAAATAAATAAATAAATAAATAAATAAACGAATAAATAAATAAATAAATAAATAAATAACGAGGTAATGCACACAAGTGTTCAAGCACATACACAGAGTTTGGAAGTTAAGTTCATCACAGTAGTTGTTCCAGGCCAGTACTACGCAAGAACACCAGCAGAGCTTTGGTAGTCCGTACGGCCTGGCGTGGGTCCGACCAAGGGCCCATAACTGCCCTTAGTTCAAGGCCTGCGTGGTGTGGTATACACAGAGATGTTTGGAGAGTCTGCCTTGGCACTGTGAAGTTTCGACAGGTACAGATGACATGTTTGATGTATTCTGTTACATGGCATGTTGGACAGAGTGGTGAAATGTCCTGTTGAATTTTGCAGAGGAAATGCCGTGTGTATGCCACGTTGAGACGAAGGCGGTGCACTACTGCTTCCTCACGCTTGCTGAGCCCAGGAGGCATCTTGAAGCTGCATTTAGGGTCAATGGTATGCAGAGGCGTGTACTGGCGATTCTTGTCGGTCCAAATGCACCGCTGTGATCTCCAGGCAATGGAATGAGCAAGGGTTGCCGCATCCTTTCTTGTAAAAGGAACGGGCAGCGGTGGAACACACAGGCTGTGGGCCGAAGAGGCTGCAGTGTCAGCTGCAACATTTCCGGCGACTCCGCAGTGAGCAGGAAGCCATTGCAGTTCGACGCTGTGTCGCTGTTGTGTTGCTTGGAGGTGCAGATGATGTATCTCCCATGTAATCTGATCTTTCGGCAGTGATCTTAAGTATACTAGAGCAGACCGGGAATCAGTGAAAAAAGCCCATATAGTGGGTGGCTGCTTTAGGATGTAGTGAAAAGCAGCCCGCAGCCCAGCGAGCTCGGTAGCCATCGTTGACGTCTTGTGGCTAAGTGGGACGCTATGGTTCGCGACGAGGGAATCCAAATCCCAATCGCCGAAGAGGTACCCGTCACTGATCCATCCGTGTACACATGTGTATGGGCTCTATAGTAAGTATTAATGAGCTCCAAGGCAAAAAATTTCAAAGCTGGGGCCGGCATGGGTGCTTTTCGCTTGAAGCCAGGAACAGTGGTCGTGATCTTCATGGGAGGGAACATCCACGGTGGGTGAAAAAAAGGGGCTGGGGCATGGAAATGTGGGGATAGGACCTCCTGCGCCCTGGACACATAAACCGCTGCTAGTGGGTGACCACGCTGTCTGGTTACAATGCGCAGTTGCGTTCGACATAGCTCCAGGGCCTGCAGAGTAGGAAACGGAAGACGTCTACTTTCTGTCATGGTTCCCACAGTGGATGTGGTCTTCGGAACCCCAAGACAGATTCGTAGTATTTTGGCCTGTAGGCCTTCTAGCCCTCTACGGTTCCCTTTCGAGAGTGGAGTCAGTGCTGGGAGGCTGTAGCGGAGGAGTCCTTCACACAGAGCGTCGTATAGCCTTAAAAGAGAGCTGACACTGCATCCACCAGCGCTGTTGGAGAGCATACCAATAATGTGCGCAAATGATGTCAGCTTCTCTTTTAAGCTGCGAACGTGTGGTGTCCATGTCAGATAACGGTCAAAAGTGACACCAAGTAATTTGTGGTGATCCACATATGGTATTGGTACGCCAGCGGCCATTAAATAGTACTTGGATACATCCCGTTTAGTGAAGGCCATTGCGGCCCACTTGGCGGGTGATATCTCAAAGGGACACTGAAGTGATATGTAAACATTGCGGGATTACTAGCGCAAATTGTAGTCCGGAGTCCCCAGGTCATGTTTCGACCACTCTAGACGCGTTTACGCGATTTTATTTAGTAGAAAAACTAATTCGAAAATGCTGTCCTCCTCTCTTTACGCTCGCCCATTTTCTGTGGCGTTTTCGTGTGACGTCAGGAGGGGATGAGCTGGCAATTGGCTGCGGCGCTACTGCACGGCTCCCCGGCTCCCCGGCCAACAGAGTCAGTCGGCCCAGCGTTTCGTCCGCCGGCCGCCGGCGGGTCGTCGCAGTCCAGGAGGTTAAAAAAAATTGCTTGGTCGCAATTCGTTCGCTTAGTTGAAACGAAGCCAGGACACGTTTGTGAATGGAAAAATGTGCCTTTCTTTACTTGGTTTGTTTGTACACTGTATCTAGCTCCAAGTCAAGGTCGCTTCACACAAGCGCTGCACAAGGGCACATGCGACGCTTCGCTGACTGGTACGCCAGTAGGAAAATATAAGGCCTCTTGAAGGCGGGAGAAGAGTCAGCGAAGTCAATATAGGTACTAAGGAAATAAAATCAAGTGCTATTTTTACCGTACAGCGTAAAACTAGGGCGCGGGAAGCACTTTTTTGCGCTGGGCGAACAAGCACAGCGGTCAGCAGCACGACTACGCATTTGCGAACGCTTTTCCGCCTACGAAATGCAATTGCTAGACGTGAGCTACTGTGGAAACTCGGGCGACGCTTACTGCACGAGCGCAGTACAACAAATAGTCACCTAAGCTGCTTGAAATGCCAAAACTAAATAAAAGTGTACACCGGTTCTACAATATATACCCTATATTAGCCAGGCCTTCGCATCCCGCTCCGTGGCTCAGTTGTCTGAGGCGGTAGGTATGTCACCACAAGTGTTTTGCAAGTCACGAGTTCAAATCCCCGCGGGTACGTACTTTTTTTTTTTTGTAAGTTAACTTTTATGTTTTCCGCCGATGTTTTCTATATTGCGTTCACTTTTTTTTGGGCCGCAACGTTCATGGCTACACGAACTAGTTCACAAAACGCGCGCAGGCTGGCACTGGCGCGCTAGCGAGTTCTCGTTGGCGTGCTGTTGCCATAAGTACCGACTGCTTGCAGGCAGTGGGCACATGCCAGAATGAACAGACCCTTGGCCTGGTGCGAACACGCTTTTTACGATACAGGCATGAGGGAGGCAAGCTCCAAATATGGGGGAAAAGCGCACGACATTTGGGCGTCTGCGGGTACGCGGAGGGCGTTCATGCACTGCGTAGGTCTCGGCTAGTGAATGCTACGACTACAAGCCGTCCTGGGAGGCTTATCTTGTGCATTTTACAGCCGACAACATGGCATAAGCGCGGTACGATGATTACTGAGATATTGAGAATGCCCATTCAACAACGCCATTGGTTGTGTTTTACAGAACCGAAACCGAAACCGAAACTTGTTTGATTGCTAACCTTGGGCATCGTCCAATCACGGTGCGGCTCCTCCTAACGTCACAGCTTTAGTTGGTGCGGCCGCCGCAAACCGCGCATGGTAGTTTTTTTTCTTTCGCGCTTTGTAAAATAATTACCGATTTGTCAACCGGATAAACGATGAAAAGTGTGCTAATTTGAGCCAGTCTACGCAGTGCAACCAAAAACGGGAGCTTGACAAATTCACTTCAGTGTCTCTTCAAGGCCGCGTATCGCGAAAAACTTCGCAACCGAGTTAATAGCGCGCTGTAGTCTCGCTCGAATCACACGCCGGTTGCGGCCTGAGAACCAAATGCATACATCGTCTGCGTACATTGAGATTTTCACCGACTGCGGCAAACATCTCTCAAGACCAACCAAGGAGAGGTTAAAAAGAGTTGGGCTCAGGACGCCGCCCTGGGGAACACCGCGGGTAACATTGTGCGATGACGTGTCGCCATCTGCTACGCGCATGTAGATGCTTCTGCGGGAGAGGTAATCACAGATCCAATTGTACATGCGTCCCGAAATACCTGCGGACCTCATAGCTGTGCAGATAGCTCCATGGAGCACGCAGTCATAAGCCGATTTTATGTCAATAAAGACTGCGATGGTTAATTGCCGTCGAGCCTTTGCCTCCTTAACATGTGTTGCAAGGGCAATCACGTTATCGATGCTGCTCCGACCCTTGCGGAAGCCTGACATCTGCGACGGATATATACCTCTCTCAGTGAGATCCCAGTCCAAGCGCTGCAGTACCATCTTCTCCATCAGTTTACCAATGCAGCTGAGGAGCGCAATCGGCCGATACGAGTCAATGTGCGTGGGCACCTTGCCAGGCTTTAAGACTGGTACAATGCGGGCCCGCTTCCACTCTGGTTCGAGGTGGCCGGTTTCCCAAGAATGGTTAAACACTGAGAGAAGCCACCGCTTCGCTTTAGCACCAAGGTGACTCAGAACCACGTAGCTAATGCCGTCAGGACCTGGGGAAGAAGCTTTCTGAACTGAGGCCAGGGCGGCCTCGAGTTCCGCCACACAAAAGGGTGTGTCCAGATAAGATGTGTGCGGCGATGGAGGGCTCATTGTTCCTACGGTACTTGTACTAGGTGAGCCTTGCGTGGAGGTGATTTTGGCACAGAAGGCTTCAGCTACATCCAGGTCAGTTGTCTTCATTCTCAAGGAAATTGATGTGAAGGGATGTAACTGAGTCCGTGGTGCACGAAAACCACGAACTAGACTCCATATCCTCGTGAGGGGCTTCCTGGGGTCTAATTTGGAGCAAAACGACATCCATTCACGCTTGGCAAGCTTTTCCAAATGTCTATGAATGAGCTTTTGCGTGCGTCTGGCCGCTCGTACGTCTTCAATCGCTAATGTTTTCCGCGCACGTCTTTCCGCCCTTCTGCGGATCGCCCGAAGATTGTCATATTCAGCATCAGCCACAGTATACTCCTTTGGAAGCCTGCCAGCTTTGCTGCACAACCTCCGGGCTTTTGTGATGCTGTCGATAGCGTCATCGTAACAAGAGAAAGTGTCAGCGCTCTCTTCTATTGCGGTGGTGAAACCTTTCCAGTTCACAAATTGAACCCCAGGTTTACGACGACCAGCAGGAAAGCCACGCAGAGTGATGTACGTTGGTATGTGGTCGCTTCCGTGGGACTCAATGTCGGCATACCAGCTTGTGGTCGACAGCAACGCCGCGGAAACCATGGTGACGTCAAGGGCGCTCGACATCCTTCCACGGTGATATGTTGGGTCCCCGGCGTTTACTACACTTAAACCAAGGCGGTCAGCAATGTCCAAAAGGCGACGTCCTTTAGCCGTGGTTTTTTTGCTTCCCCACGAAGGGTGGTGCGCATTGAAGTCTCCTGTCAGGATGTGCGGAGGTGGTGTAGCGCGAATAATGTCTTCGAGGCGAGTGGCGTTCAGTGATGCGTTTGGAGGGATGTACGCAGCGATAATGGTGAAAGAGATGCCAGCATGTCGCACTGTGGCGGCTGCGAATTCATTCGATGCGTCAGGTGGAAGGTTGTGTTTGAGTAGGGTAAGGTCGTTTCGCACCCCTAGTAAAACCCTCGTCTTTCCTGCTCCAGTTGATGACCGCAAAAGTACGTATCCCGATAATCGTACGTCTGTGGTTAGTCGTGACTCCGATATGGCGATGAGCGGGAACTGATATTTTTGAACAAAGCGGCGGAAATCTGGAAGCCGCTGTCTAAGTCCTCGCGCGTTCCATTGGAAGATTGTTGCTTTTTCCCGAATTTGATGCACTGAGGGGGCCCGTATCATAGTCGTTGCCGTTACAGCCATTGTGCGAGGAGAGGGGAGATAAAATCTAGAATCGTCAACACGGCTTTGGCTACTGGTGCGGAGAGAGGGCTGAGAACCAAGCGCAGAGCCTCCACGAGAGGGGAGATTGAAGAAGCGAGGCATCCGGAGCTGCTCGCGGCTGGCGATGCGCGCTGTCCTTTCAGTGTGACACGAGAGTTGGTTCTGGTTGACCGAGCAGCAGGAGTGGGCGTTGTAGCCGGTGTTGATGATGGGGAATTTATTGGTTGAGATTCCGGCGCTTTACGAGGAGCTGGTTGAGGGACACCTGTTGGGTCAGAAGGAGGCACATGTGCAGGCTCCGAAGAGGTAGTGCCTATCCGATCCGGAAGAGGGGCACCGCCTGATTTTGGAGTGGGAACGTCCGTTGTTGCTGGAAGTATTGTAACTGCAGATGCGGTCGCCTCGGGGGTTGCGGTTGTTTTGGATTTTTGTGGCTCCTTGCTATGAAGGGAGGGTAGTGCCGGGAAGTCTTTATCAACGTCCATGGAGAAGTGTTTGCCTCCCTTCTGCGCACGCCTCCTTGAAGCTATTTTGCGTCCAGTGATGAGCTGCTCTTCTACGGCAGCTTTGGCAGACTTATAGTCAGTTTTATGAGTGGTCTTGTATTTGTATATTGTTTGTTCATCACGGCGGGCCCAGCATTTTCCAGACGTCGCTTCGTGTTCTTTCCCGCAATTGGCGCAATGAAGGTTCACGGCTTCGCACGTGGCACGGTCGTGGCTGCCACCACATCGAGTGCAGCGCGTTGTAAGCTTGCACACGCCTGCCACATGACCGAAGCGAAGACACTTAGAGCACTGCCTGGGTGATTCAACGTAGGAATACACACAGTAGCGTGTGTAACCGATAATGACGTGTTCGGGGGTCGATTCAGTAGCAAAGACTATTTGCACGCTTTCGGATGATTTGCCCAGTCTGCGGACCAATTTGACTGGTATTCTTTGACGCAAAGCCTCGAGAATCTCAAGGTCTGAGATGTCTGTGGCTACACCCCGAATTACGCCAACACCGCATTTGCTTGGGCGTGGTTCGTATGCCGTCACCGGAATCCCCGCAACGCTTGAAATTTTCAGCAGGCGCTCCGTTGCATCAGCATTACGTGTGTCGATGGCCATGAGGTTAAGTCTGTAGTTAGGACGCACTTGCAGCACGCCATCGGGAGCCAGAGATTCCAAACCCTCCTTGACGGATATTGGGTTGAACCTAGTGATGATTTTTGAGGAATCGGTGGGCTTTACAATTACGACAAGCCCGTATCTCAAGGGGTTCTTTAGAACTGCGTGCACGTCCAAGGCTTTGTAGAGACTCTTCGATCCCCGACGGCGCTTGGGAGCTTGCACATTCTCAAATGGTTCGGGAGTTTCGGAGATATTGTTGGCCTTATCAGCGCATATCTCGGTGCCAGTGGAAGAGGCATCAGTAATGTCAGAGATGTCCGAGATATCACTGTGGCTTTCTGGAAGAGGTTGCTCAGATGGGGACAACTCAAGGGCTTAATTGGCCTGGAGTTATCGAGGGTCCTGGAGAAGCTCCGAGAGAGCCAGGCGGCTCGGGAGAAGCCACCAGCAACGTGGAAGGAGGCACTGCCGGCTGGATGGCCAGACTTGGTGGGGCATCAGGCAACGGACTTTGAAGCGACCCCGGCTGCGGAGCACCGGGTGCTGCCCCCACCGCAGGGAGCATTTCTGTAGCTCAGTGCAGCAGATGACCAGATTTTAACGTTAGGATAGCTATTAAAGACGTACAATGACAGAGAGAAGCGATTCAGCTAGCCGAGCGATCTGATCTTCGTCGTCGTCTTCCTTAAAAATGTGGAATGTCTGAACTGAAAAATGGATCTTCCATGCAAGGGAGAAAGATTAAAAATGTGGAATGTCTGAACTGAAAAATGGGAATCTTTCTCCCTTGCATGGAAGATCATTAAAAACACCGCAAATAATTCAAGTTTTGTGAGTTAGTGTAAAATTTATTCAATATCGCTGGGTTTCTTCAAATGAAAAATCTTGCGCTGCTTTAAATCTATTTAGAATATCGGGAAGGTGTCGCTGAAAAAATTCTAGTTACGGGAGCGAGGTATGTTCTAGGTATCAGTTTGTGCGTGTTTACTACGTTTGTTGAATGTGTTAGCAGTTCTGTGGATGTTAAAAAGTTCTTTGACGTGCTGGGTGAATAATAAAAAGAACGTAAGATGCGGAGACGGTAGATACGCTGAAAAGCTAGAATTTTATAGGAGTTAAATATACCTCTTGTGGGGGATAAAGGGTGCACACCTGAAATGAGGCACAATTTTTTCTGCAATGTTTGGATTATCGTTACATTGGTTTTTGTCGTGATTGCTCAGACTAAGCTGCAGTAATTGATGTGTGACTCAAACAATGCATAGTATAGTTTCATATTTACTTTTGGCGGCAGGCTCACCTGGGTGCCAGCCAATGATTCTGTTGCTGAAGAAAGTTTATCACAAATTTTATTGATCTGGGTGTTCCATGTGAGGCATACCGAAAATATCGCACCAAGAATTTTAATTTAATTCACTGTTTAAATTGTGTTGTTTGAATATTCAATGATGATATAATTTAGTTTCACTGGTTTGTGTTTTTAAATACAGAGCATTTCTTTAACTCACGATGTCACCCGTTCTAGGCGTCCGTAGTAGTCCGCATCCCTCGCAGGTGCGCCCTCTCGGCGCGATCGTGGCGTGATAAAGGCGGGTGTCGGCGAGGCTGGAACGCACTCATCGCCGCGCTCTCTCGTCAGCCCCGCTCCTCCTCGCCTACTCTCCGCTCGCATCGCGCGCTCTCTCCGCGGTCGGTTCGCGCCCAACAGGTGGGGGCGCGCGCGTCGCGGGATCAACAACATCTGTGGCGTGATCGTGACGCCAGCATCGCGCGCGCGTGGCGCGATCGTGGCGTGATAAAGGCGGGTGTCGGCGAGGCTGGAACGCACTCATCGCCGCGCTCTCTCGTCAGCAGTTGCCACAAGTGCAACAACATTAACGTAACGCAAACTACTTAACGTCGTGCGCCCCCGGAAATGCTCTGCATTTGATCGTGCCCCTCGCGAGGGGGATATTTCTTCCATCAGGAAAACGGCTACCGCTGGCGGGAATCGAACCCGCGTCCTCGGGCACAGCAGCGCAACACCTTACCCCCTCATTTTTTAGAAAGATAACTACAGTTAAACCTGGATATAACTAAGTTGACAAAAATTTTCAATTTTTGTTGCATGCAGGTTTCGAGTTAAAGCTCTCATGAATGCAGCTGAAACTAAACCGAAATACTAGACAACAATGAAGGTGAACCTACCCTTAAAAAAATATTTCACAGTGAAAAACTGCGCGATTTGCACTTGCTGCTTTACCACGAGCTTAGGTACTACACGGCATTCCAAAGAGGCAAGGTCACTTCCCGCCGTATTCACAAACTTAAGTATCACTTTTCACTTTCGACACTTTTCGGTGCCTTAACGTGCTTCAAGAAGCAAACGTATGCTGAAAAAGCTTTTTCGCGAAGATTATGCTCTTTGCCACACAACTGTTCAGAGGGTGCTAGCTGGCATACTGTACCGGGGGGCGACGTTCTTCTTTCTCGCTGGCGGAGACGGAATTTAAAATTACGGGCTTCTGTTGAAAATACAAAACGTTTCGTTTTCTCGCAGCAGAACTCGTGACCGACGAACCGACACTACAAATAGCAGTGGAGATGCGCGACGACACACCGACAGGCAGGCCTCTAGCACCTAACCGACACCGCACTGACGCGTAAAAATGCGCCGTAGTTTTCGGTGCAGGCGAAATTCGCTATAGTAATGCATTTTTTCAACCGATTTTTCAGAAAAAAAAAAAGACGACTAATCAGAGTAGCGAATTCGTTACAGCAAGGGTAACTGTCGCATCACCTTCATTACATAGAGGTCGCAAACACAGGGACTCCAATAGTAGTAGCAATGGGGAATTTATAAACTTCATTAAATTCAGGAAGTTGTTACATAGAGGTTCGTTACGTTCAGGTTTAACTGTACCTTTGTTTTTGCTTGCTTTATATTGATTCTGTTGGATTGGGACCAAAAGTTCGAAGTTTCAAAAATAGCGTTACATTTCATTACTAAATTATCTGCACATTCACCAGATATCAGTAAGGTACAATCATCAGCATGCATTATAAATTTGCTTCTGCATTAATTTGTACGATATCCTTAATGAACGCGTTGAAAAGGAGAGGTCCCAGTACATTCCCCTGAGGTATACCACTTGTTGCGGACAAAATAGATGAAATGTGATCACCGATACAAAGGCATTGCTGCCTATTGTTACGATTCAGCGCGCCTCCACCCTGTGCGCGCGTGCTACAAGTCTGGTGTAGTGCGGTGTAGTTGTCGCGTGCTTGGCGGCAAATCCCGCCTTCCTCAGACATGTTTTGACGAGCCGGAGTGCGTCCGCCGCGCGGGCCCATGCTGGGGGGTGAATCACGCCCGCGGCAATTGCAAAACGAACTGTTCTACCGGGGATCGTGTTAAGACTTGAACGGGCGAACTGACACCGCCTGCTGAGATCTTTTCTTTCCCCTGTCTAAGACTCAACGTGCACCAACTATCATGAGACCTGAAAAGAGTGTTCTTGTGTGTCTGTACTTTTTCTGGTTGCGTGCGAAGCACTGGCAAGGTGGTGGAGCCGTTGACGCTTCCGTGTATAAATTCAGTGCTTTCAGTGACCGATGTGAGATCGATTCTGGCCTCCGTAAGGGCTAGTCGCTCTGCCCGAAACCTGGAGTTAAGCTCACATGCAATGATGTTGTTCCTGTATCTACGCTGTTCTTATCTCGCCATGCAGTAAACCAGTTTAGTGTTGCTCTCGGCTCTTTGTCGTCCACACCAGGGCAACCCTTCTACTCGCCGCTCGTCCACCACGCTACCACTACATGAAGGAGGCGACGGAGCTCGGTACGGGGACGCCTTCGCCAATGTAACATTTATGCTTAAAGGGGCCATAAAAACAAAATGCAAGTTTGTTTTATTCGAAAGATCTCGTATTCTATGGTGCCCCCAGCGCTTGTCCGTAAGCAAACGATGCTTTATTCACTTCGAAATAATCAATTTAAGCTAAAATTTTGATTCTCGCGCCAAAACGTGTGTGTGAACGACGTTTGCAATGACATCATACGGACAGGTCTTTCAGCTAAACTTGGTGTGGAGCGGAGACTTGTTTACTGTAATTCAACCTAGATGGCGCCACCACACCGTGGCAAGTCGTTTTCTGCCTTTGGTTTGTTTGTGACCGTATTTCAACCTGGCTTGTTTTTGTTGGTGGGGAAAATAATCGTTTCGTGGAACAATTTTTGCTCGACAAATATGGTCACGTAAGACACCGTCATTTGCGTCAGTCGGCCAGTGTCGTCTGAGACAACCCCAAAGCCCCGTAGTGCTGTGCATCTAAACCAAGCATGGTGCGCGCAGTGTCAACAGCAGTACGCATCGGTACTTCTATGTTTACGGTTGCTTTCGTAACTTCCACTTTGTCCCACCATTCTTACTGATATAAAAAGAATCTGCCCTAAATTTAAGCTCACATGGCTCGTTCGGCAAGCTTATAAACTCTGTCTAATTCGCGTTTGCTTTTGCCGGCCTCCGCCAATCGCAGAACTGGCTCGTATGACATCATAGGTTCTGTTGCGGGAAATGAGTTAGCGGGTCGCATGACCATTCCTTTTTTTCCTAATTATAGAGCTGATGTGAGCGAAGTTTACGTTAAAAGTGGTGTCAGCATGATTCTAACGAGGCAATCTCAAATTTTGAATGAAACAAACTTGAAATTTAGATTAATGGCCCCTTTAAGACCGAGTTACATCATTTCAATTGTGTTCTTTGAGCAGAAACAAAAGCAAACTATTTTGTGTGACAGGTTTGATATGAACGTGACAAGTAAACAGGGGTGCCTCAAACCAGGTGTCACGATTTCGCCGTATCTACAAGATTTTGTATGGAGTTGACACGGTTTGTGCGAGCACCATTTCTAAGGGGACAGTAAACTATCACAGCAGGTTTTCTTCCATCGGAAAATTACAGCCCCGTGGATACGGACGTACTATTGGGAGCAGAAAAAAAGCTATGTATCAGCGCGGCCAATGCCGAAGAAGTGAAAACGGGTATCTCTGTCCGATGCTTCCTTGCCCTACGGTTGTAACACTGCACACCGTAAATGGCGAAACAAACGTGTCCTAGATTGCCGAGGCCCTTTTTAAATATCTGCTCCTCACCACTATGACCTGAGAGTCATAGTGGTAAATCTCTATATTGTAATACATAATGGCCAAACTAAGTACCGTACTACCGTAGCATATCGTTGCTTCACTAATCTCGAGCATGTCAATGGAAAGGCAGAGAGTTATTGTGCGGGAACGCTGTGAAAAGGTTTTTAGAAAGACCGCTACGAGTAACACAGATCTAAACGTTGAGGGCAACTTCAACGTCCGACCACGTGCGTAATCTACTCTACCGACAGCCTTGCGTTTCTCTTCTGTGCTGCTTTAGAAAACGGGGTCGCATCGCTGCACGAACACCTTTTAAGCGAACGGCGCGTTGAGCTGGTGCTTCAACAGGCCGAATCCTCCGTGTTCTTGTAACTGCCGACAGGTTGTTTTCGCTGTCCTAATTAGTGCCGTACTAGTTAATCTGGAAGATTCACGCTGGGGACTTCTTACTCGTAATAAAACAACCCAATGACGTGGAGTATAAGGTGTTGGCCTTGAAAAATCGTCATAATCGTATAAACATACGCCCACAGCTGTCGCTGTAGGTTGTACTATCCTAGATGGGTCGCCTGTGAATTATTTTCTTGTCATGAACGCTTGCTGCTGACGGAGGGATGATGAGCGCTTCTGAGGAGGAGCCGGTCGCCTTTGTTCCCGGAGTGTCTGAGAAATAAATACCTGTCGGCTACTGGCCCGCACATTGATTAGCGGGATCCGTGTTTGAGAAGATATTTTTGTTTTCGGTTAGGGAAGCCCTTCAGGTACTCAGAGCCGGTGCGTGGGTCAGTAAATAACGCAAATGAAATAGCTGTGTCGCATCTTGGGGAACAGCGCGAACTAACAGAGACACAAAAAGAAAGAAGTGGACAGGACTAGTGCTTTCTTTTCTTCTTTCTTTTTGTGTAACAGCGCTAGTCCTGTCCACTTCTTTCTTTTTGTGTACAGTGCTAGTCCTGTCCACTTCTTTCTTTTTGTGTCCCTGTTAGTTCGCGCTGTTCCCCAAGATGCAAGTACACCAACTCGTCCAACTCGCCACCCTGCTATAGCTGTGTCCGTCCGTAATGCATGCACGCATGGGGTGCAGAGCGGAACCTTTACGGCCTGTCCTGCTGCCCCGCCAGCAGCCCCGCAAGGTAGCACTGCATATTGCGAACGCCGGCATCATGCCGCGCGCATTGGTCGTCCAGGTCGTGTGTGTGTGCCTGGTCCGGGCGTGCATTGTGCACGTGTATAGTTGCTCTGCCCCCTTCCTCGTACACGGGGCACGGGTCCCTTCGACCTCGGCAGCGGCACGAGCGAAAGTGAAGGGGCGGGGCCCCGTGCGAAACTATTGTCCTCGCGACTCCGGGCCGACTTCGATCGACGTCATTGTGCGTCGTCGCCGGGGCGAGCTGTACACACGGCCGTCGCCAGATCTTCCTTCTTGCTCTGCTTCCTTTTTCCTCCCTTTGTACCTGCGTTCTTTATTGCTCCCCCTACGCGCCACTTCTCCCTTTTTTTCCCCGGGTGTTTTTTTTCTTCTTCTTTCTTTCCTCTCGGTTGCCTTCTTTTCTGCCCCACGTGTCGCTCCTACCGTCGCCGCCGTCGAGGCTGTGCGGCGGCAGCGGCTCCTTTGTGCCTTATTTGGCTATTTTCTGTGCATGCGTGGTCGTCGTCGCCGCCGTTACGGAGACTCGTTGTGCGGCCGGCGGCAGTGTAACCCGTTTCCGTGGGAACGGCAGGGACTCGTGGACACGTGCGCGTTCTCGCGCGCTGCCGCCGGGAAGACGATGACGAGGGCGGTGCCACGTAGGCGTCGATGGCTGCTGCGCTCCTGTCGGATTAGACCTGCACGAAGGAGCGGCCGATGGCGCCGTATTCGAGCGCACCAGCTACATTTTTGCTGCCGCATGAACATAGCGGGTGACACTCTCTCTCTCTCTCTCTCTCTCTCTCTCTATATATATATATATATATATATATATATATATATATATATATATATATATATATATATATATATACATACACACAGTAGACTCTCGATAAACGGAACTTAAGGGACCGGAAAAATTAGTTCCATTTAACAGGAGTTCCGTTTACTGAGATAGATGTGTAAAAGTGCACATTTGTGTGCGTACGCACTCTTCATACCATTTCACAGCACTCTAAGCACTAGAAGGTGAATGTAGATGATAGTTTTTTAGAAAGCAAAAAAACTAAAAAAAGGTTTAGGCACAGCATTCACAAAGTTGATTTGTCAACAATTAGTCGCTGTGCACTACAAAATGCATCAATTATCTTTGTTTGAGTCCTTGAAACAGCGTCTTCACGGAGGTTAGAGGCGTCAACTTCGCGAGTATTACGAGCCACCGAATGTAGAATACGGCAACGCGGTAGCGAAGGACGAATAGCACTACGATGGCACAAACAAGGCAGAAGGAGCTGAGCCCTATATCCTCAGCGTCTTGAATCGAGACCAAACGACTGGAACAAGAACTGCGATGTTGCATTCGTTGCGCTAACACGGCTGACCACTAATGAGACGAGGCTTACGAGGCCAACGAGGTGAAAAAAAAAAAAAAAAAACATGGAGGAAGAAAAAACAAAAACAAAAACGCAACAGCCGGACCCCTAAAAAGCTGATTCTCAACCAGATGGCTTTCACAAGATGTTCCATTTCTAGTTCCGTTTACACGGTGGCGCGGAAATTTTAGTTCCGATTACCGAGAGTTTTTTTACGTTATCTGAATACAAAACCAACCAACTTACAGGCTATTGTTCCGTTTAAGCGATTTGCGTTTATGGAGATTCTACTGTATCGCACCAGACCGGTATTCTGGAGGTCGTGGGTTCGGATCCCACCTGGCGGGCATTTTTTCACCACTTTCTTTTCGACTCAAAAAATTCTTCATCCCTTTCTATGACCCACCACAACCTCCCCTTTGCTTTCCGAGGTTTTCTTGACTGCCAACCCTTATTTTCTGTATATATATATATATATATATATATATATATATATATATATATATATACACATACACATATATTCACGCAGTAATCTCTCGTCAACCCGAACTCGTTTACAGTTTCCGCTCCGCCGGCGTCTTTCTGATAGAGCGGTGCGCGTACTATAAACCCAATGTTGCCCCGATACCAGGTGCATCGCTTGATAATAATGTCGATGTGGGAGCTCCTGTAGTGGGCGCGGTAAGAGAGAGAGAGAAGTGGATGGGTGGGAGAGAGGGCTGTGCTGCAGCTTCCGCGCTGCTTTCGAGACTTGACCGAACAGAGAAAGGATTAACGATCGGTAATTTAGTAGGAGCCGGAAATGCAGTGCAATAAGCAAGAGGATACATAAAAGGCAAACATGCAAGGTACAACTAAAAAACACGCGGGAAGCGGGATAATTCGGACAAATTTGTGGCCTCTTTCATGGGAGAGATCTCTCGAGGGGATGCGAAATCGATTCCCATACGTCTTCCATACCGCCTGCTGCCTGCATGCTGGCCGCCAAATTTCAGTACCCCATCTCCTCGGAGTGCGCGGGCGCAGAAAGGGGGCGAGGGGAGGATTGCTCTCAAACTTCTTTCTATTTTGCTGTTATTGCCCCCTTTCGCCGTTAGAACCCTGTATGCGGTACAGCCACGGAACTTCTCTTCCTCTCTCTTTTCCGTAATTTTTTATTCAGGCCGTTATGTAGTACGCTGTTGAAGCATACTGTTCGTTCATGTTACTGGTTGAACATTGCAGTACAGTGTATTTCTCTCACACAGACATTATAGCACACACGCACTAACACACGCACCTTGACACTAACGTAAACTCAGGCAAACCCGCACGTACAGAGGGCAACACACTTGTCTATAACACAGGTTTCGTACTTGTAGCCTTATCTTGCCTCGGCCGAAAAGCAGTTGAAGAAAACTATTGTGTCATTCTGAAGTCTTAACCATAGATTTTGACCTCAACGATTTTATGGCAAGTTTGAGTCCGCAGTTTTGAGAGGTAACTAGTTGAAGTTGGACTCAGTGTTATAGACGAGGATGTTGCGCACCGTACGCGTTGGCGTAGGCACTTCAAGGCACGATGAAAATGGAATTTCCGTCTATGGTTAATGATACTGAGCTTGAATACACAGCCTCCGTAGTTTTGCTCCGGATTCGTGCTAGCTCCAAGCTTTCGTGCGTGACAATTGCCAGCGTATCACCTGTAAATGAATTTTGCGAGCTACACATGCGCGAAAAACTGTGTGGTTAATCTATATTTCACAGCTTGTGTTTAAATGCAGCGTGAGCATACAGGGCGTGTGTGTCGATTCTTACACCTTTGCCTTGATTTCCGTCACCGTTCAGCTTCGGAACCACCGAACTTTTGGCACATGGTCCTCTGAGCAAGGAGCTGTCTTTGGCCTCCTGCGCACATCTCAACACCGCTAACGAGCTGACCGCGATAGATATACGGGGACCTTACCGACATATTGTCGGCGATGTTCGGAGCGTTGTCCATCAATGGGTCCCGAGTCACCGCGGATTCACAGGGAAATAACCGCGCTGCCCGTTCTGTCCATGACGGATCTCAAAGCGTCAGCGTACCGCAGTTTTTTTCAGAGCTTTTGCCTTTTACAGCGGAGCTGTTTTAGGCAATCCTCACGTTGAACTTTCATGTCCGTGGCCCAAACCTCCCAGCTCCTCCTCCCCCCCCCCCCCCCCCCCCTTAAAAAAAAAAAACATGCTTCGGCTTGGGTGTGAATCGCACCCGGGTCTCCAGATTGCGATCAGACTGCTTTACTACTTCGCTACAGCGGTACAGTACCAGTGGAGGAACGAAAATTAGCGTGACAGTACGTGAGTCGAACAAGTGTGCGCCATACCCAGGTAGCTCTGATTGTGGTGAAGCTATCGCTTCAAGTGTGGCCGGCCAATCGTCCTTTCGAAATAGTTCGCAGCAAAAGAGTAATGAACGAAAGTGAGCACAGAGACGACAACGCGATGTAACAGTCAACAAATCTTCGATACATACTGCTCGGCTTTCGCCTTCGAAATCACATAAGAAGGCTTCAGTGCTGGAGGAATTTTTTCATGCCGCGGCTCAACACTCCCAGCGCCCTCTGTGAGAAGACAAAGCAAACCGCATGTGCTGACACATTGGTCGCTCGAAGTGAGGCAGGGGAAAGAATATGCCGTTTTCGAGACGCTTGATGGTGGCCTTGGTTTCCAGTTTGCGCGCTTTCTGGGGGGCGATTTAACGCTACGAACTACCGGATCTTTGTCTACGGCGGCCGGGGTGACTTAATGCGGAATAAAATGTAGCTATTCCGTAGTTTTCTCATAAGTCTCCTCGTGTAGTTAAGCAGCTCCGCTGGTGTTTCTCCTTCACAGAGTGGAGTGACTGAAATTATTTTTCTGGGGTCAAGTCTAGCGACGTGGTATCGTGAAGTCTTGGTGACCGTCGAAACATGAACATCTTACCGGGTGTCTGCGGTCGAAATAAATTATCTCGTTTTGGGGGTAACGGCGTTTACGAATTCCTATTCGTTTCTCAGTTGTTGAAGGCAGCCTCTTTTTAAAGCGGAGAGCTTTAGTGTTCTCACTGATGGCCTCTGTTGATCTCGTTCATCTCGTGGGTTAGCTTTCCCTCATCGCGACACTATGCGTGGTGAAGCACGCTTGCCCGTGATGGTTGTCAGGTCGTCGGGGAAATAGTTCCCAGCGGGGGTGTTTTAAAGCGAAGCTTTGATGTCCACACTGGTGCTGTTGTGCGCCAATACACGCTGCAGGAAAGCCAACTTTCTCTGAAGATGATGATGAAGGATCTCGAGTGAAGTGAAAGGAAAAAAAACACTTGGCGTGACCGGAATGAAACCTGGGCCCCTCGCGTTATGAAGCCGGTGTCTATCCGTTTGCTTCATTTGGGCATGGTCGAAACTCAGTCCAAACTCAGGCTACAACCGAAGAATCTGTCACGAGAAAGCTTCGCGTTCAACCATCGTCGTCGTTAGACTAAGGTGAGCACGATTTTTTGAATGTGAAATGTAGAAGAGAATATTGATTTTAGAGCGAAGCTTTGTATTCCTCACGGATAGCGACCGTCCCGTCACCAAAACGCACTGCGGGAAAGCCACATTTACACAGTGGGTTTCACATATCGATGATTCACGATGATAAGCGAAGCCACATCGAGCGCCTCAAGAAAAAGAAGGCCTCCGATGGGTGGAATCGATCCGCAGTTCGACGCGTTATGAAGCCGACTTTCTATCCAATTGCGCCATTCCGACACTGTCGAATCAGTCATGATTTAGAGCGAAGCTTTTTTTGGTCTCACTGATGCACGGGCAACATCCGCGGATTGAACGACGCGACGAGGCAAAGTTGAGCCCACCGACCATCAACGTCCACAATCCCGACGACAGCGAATGAATCCCTCACGAGGAGGCTGAGCGTTTCAATTGCTGTCGTTAAACTAACGGGCATTTTATTTTTATTTTTATATATTTATAAATGATTTAAATACCTTAAGGACTCGAAAGGTATTGCATAAAGGGGGATTGAATACAAAAACCACGCACAAGATTTTTAAATACAGCCAAACGTGATGACATAACGAGAAAATCAGCCGGTCATCACATAAGTTCGCTATGGTAGGAGGAAAGAAGAGAGAAGAAAATGGTACGGCAAGATTTGATTGGATTGTGGGGTTTAACGCGCCGACGCAACGTAGGCGATGAGGCGCGTCGTAGTGGAATGCTCCGGATTAATTTTGACCACCTGGGGATCTTTAACGTATGCCAAAATCTTGTACACAAGGGCGTTTCCGGTTTTAGCCTCCATCAGAAAAGCAGCCGCCGAGGCCGGGAATCGAACCCGCGTCCTTGGGCTCAGCAGCACAATGCCTTAGCCACTGAGCCACCACGGTCGGTTCTGTTGCAAGCTGGGACATGTAAGGCTCATCTGCCAATTGCATGAAATTCAGGCTTTCTTGTCGGCGGCTGGCGCGGTTAAAATAGCAGGTAGAGCAGTCTATGCCAGGGTAATAAAACTAAGTCTATGCAAGGGTTTGATGAGCTCTGGGCCACAATCAGGCGAGGCGGTACATGCCCCAAGCGTGCGGTAACCCACGTATATTCGAGGGGCGAGTTTTAGACTATAGCCAAAGGACGGAGTTCTTCTTTAATGGCAGGGATTATCCCTCAACCTCGAGAAATAGCTCTGTCTTGGCGGAATACAGCGAACTGGGCAGGAAGCTAAGTTCGCTGTTTTCTGTGTCCTCCGACAGCCGAGAACAGTACGACCTTTAGACGTGTACGTGAGGGCCTTTAGTTTGAAGTTGAAGTTGAAGTTTATTTCCATAAACGTACACCGTTATGGCGGAAAATAGGGTAAAAAGTTGCACTCAGCAACTTGACGGAGCCCTACATCCTTCATGGTCGGAAACAACAGAAACAACAGCGGCGGGAAAAATAAAAACGCGATACATAGGCGCCGTCTGTGGGTGTCAAACAAAAGTAGCACGGAAAATACAATATATTCAAGACTACAATAGATAGCGCATCAATAAATGGATATAAGAACGTGAAGGCAATAGTGATAAAAAAAAAGAAAAATATGCAACAAACCGCACAAAAACATCAAGGAACTGTTCCCAAACATCACAGCCTTTCCGAACAAACAAGTTATACAGCATAGATTTTGTACACGAGTTAATATCAAAACCAATAAATGCAAGCCCATTCAACAATTTGGAAGGGTATACCCAATCATCTGCAAAGTGTAGTTTGCACGTGGGCGAGGCACGTGCTAACGTTCAGACGGTCTAGTTACATAGGGCGTATGATTAATTTGGAGATTAGCTATAGGTAATTTGGAGATTAGCTATTAGCTATCAGGTGTCCATGTTCACCAAATATGCTGCGGAAGTTTACAAAAATTACCGATAGTTTACTTGTAGTTGTTAATTTCTGATTGGCAGGTGGATTTTGTCAGTGGCCTCCGGCTTCATTCGGGAAAGGTTCGTATTTAATGGGCACCTCGACAGTTCTATCCGTGGTAGACTCGTAGCGGTAGGCACTGTCACGCACGTAAAGGTAGTTGAAATGGAGTGAATAGCGATCATTTTCACCGCGTGTCGTTTGGCGAAGTCTCAAAACTTTTTACGCGCAAGTTGCCTTTTGGGGGAAAAGTGTGCATCAATCCAGACTTTCGGATGTTCTAGTTTCTTTAGTTTAGAGGCTTTGCGCGGGACTTTCATTTTGAGGAATTTTACAGTTGGTGGGAGATCTAAATTTAATTGCTCTGTGTCGGGGTTTCAAGTCAACCTCCTAACCGGCGGCACGTATCTCGGAAGACTGAGAAATCGTGCCATTTTACTTGCCCTGAATCCTCGGACACTCATCACGTTCGTGATCACTTTGTGGCGGTCTGTAGTACCCATGGTAGCTTTATAAAAGCTGGCGTGCATAGGCTTTTATTTTTTGTGTTGCTTCTTTCTCTGTCCTTCGTAGTGTTCCGTTTCTTTTTTTTTTCCGTGTCCTCATTTCCAGCACAGGGTGGCCAACCACATGTGGTTGTCTGGTAAACGTCTATGCATTTCCTTCGGTCTTCTCTGCGCCTGTTCAGCCAATCAGACATACACATTTCTTTTGTTATTAGCCTATCTCTACCGGTTTCGTGAGAAATCCTGGAGAAAGCCAGTATCGGCCGTCCTGTTGGGCGGTTGCACACCAGTTCTGGTCGAGGCGGCGTTTTTCTGCATTGCTTGGGGGAGGTCGCAATGCACTCGCGGACGTTATTGTGCATTTCACTTACCATAGTAGGCATTAGGCTCCCATGACAGCTGCTAGCCTCGCCTGTATTATGGAACAATGTCCAGCCAAGCCACCGGCCTGCTTTGTGCTCTTGTTCCTGAATACGTGCGCTGGGCGTACTTCCGTTCAAAGGCGAAGGTCCATGTTCGATTGGCTTGATCCCCCCTTTACAACGTTTGCAGGCTAAAAGAAAAGCACTCAGTTAATCGTATCTTAGGTGGCCTCTTAATACTGCTCAGCATGGCTGGACTACCCAGGAAATAACTTTCACTGCTGTAATGCACAGTGGTTTCGAGATAACGTCGGCTTCATGCTGGAACGGGAAATCGCACGATCTTTTTTTTTTTTTTCGTTCGAGAGCTTTTCGTTCCGCTCAAGGCTCAATGCCCCCACACAGATTATATCCGATGCTGCTGTGTAGGTCGACGTGCATCCTGTCATCTATACGGGACTTCTTTCCAACGCACGGTCCTTTAGCTATACGGGGTTTATTTCGTAGGCAACTTATTTTCTAGCTTCCGTTTCTTTGTTACTGGTGGAAGGCTTAGTTCGCGTCGTTGCTCGGCTTCCGAGGCCGTACACGGAGCCGACGGCTTTCTCGACTTGGTTTTATACGCTGGGAGGAAAAAAAGGAGGAGGGTCGACTCGGGGATGAGGCTGCTCGAGCAACGCGCACGCATCCGCCCCCGGGGATCTCATATCTCACGACGCGTCGCCAGTGGATTATCCTCGGCGCCAGTGCCGGCGGAGCGGTCGACGACGCAAGCTGCGAGGCCGGCTGTGCTTCGGCTTCCCCGCGTCCTGTAGCGGTCCGCTTGTTGCTGCCGCCGATATCGACCTCTTCCTCCAGTTATTATGGATACTCGTTTCCTTGCAGATCTGCAGACTTCGTAAGCATGCTCGGGGCTGAGCTCTTCCACATTGGTTTGCAGCAGGTCGATACTGGTGGGAAATTTGCTGCAAAGAGGCTTGGTTAAATTAAAGTGTCCCAATTCCCACTTTGCCTAAGTACGATTTAGAAAAGCGTTTCTCCTCTCGCCTTGATAAATAATCTGGTTACGTTACATCACAATACAATAAGGGTCCGATGAGGGAAAAGAGACACAGTCCATATTATATGGAAATCTATGGCATAAAACACTTTGAACCAGCCTTGTTTACTCCTTCGGTGCTAATGCAGTTGTGAATGCTCATCTGATCGGAGGTGCAATGAGTACGCAGCAGGTCTCCAATTTTACATCCGTGTAGAAGGACGCAGCGTTAAAGTAAGCGCTTCTTTAGCGAATCCGAGTTATGCCAGCTCCTACAGACACAGCTGATTGGTCTGCTCGACTCACTCAGTGTCTTCGTCGATCCGCGCTCTTCAGTGCACCAGTAACTACTTTGAGATTGTCTGGGTGCCAGTATTTAAGTTTCCGTGGTCTAAAACACGCGCGACTTTCGTTCGAACCTCATATTCTGCCAGTGCAGCATTAAAGACGATAGTCGTTCGTCGACTACTTAAACCCGAGAATTCTGGTCGGTCTGTCTGTCTGTCTGTCTGTCTGTCTGTCTGTCTGTCTGTCTGTCTGTCTGTCTGTCTGTCTGTCTGTCTGTTTGTCTGTCTGTCTGTTTGTCTGTCTGTCTGTCTGTCTGTCTGTCACTCGATTAGGCCATTCGGCCAAAAGTAAAAATAATTCTGAAATAAGAAGCTCATATAGGCAAATCCTTTGGAAACCACTAAATCTTTTACTATACTTGATACTTATCAACATTATTCAGTAAAAAGGAAACGGAACCTCGTGACTACATTCCAATTCCAGCAGTAACGAAAGGTTCCAATAGATGGCGCGCGATCAGTAGAACGCGAGAAAATTCAATTGGCGTGAGCATACCGCCACCGTGTTTATCATGAGAGGAGCTAGAGGTGGACGGATGAAAACAGGAGAGGCAGTAACGTGGCAGGTGCGGCAGAAGACTATCGTCTTTCGGCGACTTTTGCAGCGAAGTAAGCGGATACGCGGCCAATATTTTGTGCGTTCCGCATACACTGCGCTCCAGGTTGACTTCAGCAACTGAAGCTTAAAGTGGCAGTAATTGTCAATAACGTTTTTCTTGAAATCAAGGTTCATGCGTTTTATAGTTATTTTTGTATTTTGTTGACGAGAGATGATGCCTTTTTGGAAATCAATATTGAACCTGACCTCACGTGTCTTTCTCGTTTTGTATCCATTTTTTTTTTTTGCAACTGTAACGTTCAGAAGAAATGTCACACGCCTTGAGGAAGCAAACCGTGCTGTGGCGCCATCAAGCGGATGGCGTAGAAACTATCGCGCAGCAGCTATCGCGGAAAGCTGTGTAAGAGCTCGTGTGCGGTAGTCAGTCTTGGGCAGTAACTAGTTACTAGTAACGCGTTACCGGTAACTAGTTAATTTTTTCAGTAACTCGTAACTGTAACTAGTTACTTATAAGTTAGAGGAACTTGTAACTGTAACACTGTTACTTTTTTGTGGAGTAACTGTAACAATAAATATCGTTACAGTTACTTTGTTTCTATAAAAAATTATCCAACAGCAACACTCATTAACGACCGTTGTACAGTTTGCGCGTTTCACTTTTTCGGCTTTTACTCCCGAGAACCTTCGTCTACTTCATCTATGCCAGCTCACTCCCTTTGCATGGGTGCAAAAATCTGGACTAGAAATGTTTAGGCATGCACGTGTGCGTGGTGTTCCACGTGGTCTACTAAGGGCTCGAAGTTTCTAAGCTGCAGTATTTTCCTCAGCAGCGCGACATCGCTCTCACCCATACCCTGCGACACGCGCCCGTTGACGCTCCAGAACCTATAGTCCGATGCGCGGCTGCACCATTTTCGCCACATCTGGAGTGCAGCGAACAGGAAAACAAAGGCGAACCGGAATACAAAGGCGAACAGGAAAACAAACACCCACAAACGCCGCACAGCGCACTGAAACCTCTGCACTTTCGCGGAAGCCTGGAAAACTCCGGTGAGGGCGTCTCGTTCTCATTAGCGACGTGCAGCCCCGCTTGCAGGGTCAAGTCTAGTCTGTTTAAGTACAGCTTCTTCCCGCGAACAATTGAAAAATGGAACCTAGTACCAGGTGAAATTAGGTCATTGCCTTTGGAAAAATTTTTGCAGAATTTAAATTGATTGTATTATGTCAGTTTTGCATAATTTTAATGTCTTGCTGTACTTATTATCTATTATGTTTAAACTTTATGAATAAGTAAATTTAAATGTGTTGTGTTTTTATATCTGTTATTCTGTGCAGGAAATTGTTTTGCATTCTATGTACCAACCCACTCCTGCGATAGCCCAATTGGGCTGCAGTATGTATAAATAAATAAATAAATAATAAATAAATAACTAAATAAATACATAAATAAATATATAAATAAATAAATAAATAAAACGGCGCGGGGTGTCTTTCGGCGGCCTCGCGCTCGTCCAGCCCTAAGCGCACTCTAGAGTGTTCGATTCACAAGTCGCACTTGCTTGCGACCATTGTGCGAGACCCCTGGCCGTATTTGGGACCACGCGTTTGGGACCCCTGGTCTGGAGGCTTCATAGAGCTGTCAACAGAGCTCAAACGAGGTCGAGGAAGTAATAAATTTTATGCCCCTCCACACATACGACGACCCCAACAATGGTGGCCCCCGGCTGCCCTCACACCAGCCAGCATCTTGGCCGGCAGACGTCTGACCACACTACTGCACGAAGAAATGTTCTTAGAAAGCCTCGCGACTTCGTTTAGAGGGCTGTGGCCGAAACGAAAACAGTAGCTACAACTGCTCCTGAAGGTTGGGTGCAAGGAGTACTTCGGCGCATACCTCGGCAAAGTTTGAGCGGCTCACTTAAACTCACTCACAAATTTTGTTTTCGAATCACCACTCACTCAAACTCAGAGTCAATGCTTAGCAGTACATCTGCGCTCACTCAAACACAAACTCACAGTGAGCGCAAAACTCCGAACTCACTCGGACCCAAAACTCAAAATGTACTCAGAACTCAAGATGTACTCAAACTCAAAATGTACTCAGAACTCAAACTGTACTCAAACTCAAAATGTACTCAGAACTCAAAATCTACTTAAACTGAAAATGTACTCAGAACTCAAAATGTACTCAAACTCAAAATGTAATCAAACTCAAAATGTACTCAAACTCAAAATGTACTCAAAACTCAAAATGGGCTCAGAACTCACTCGGTCTCAGGAGTACTCAAACTCAGTCGGGCTCAAACTCACTCAAGCTCAAACTCACCATGCCACACTAGCCTTGCGCTCACTCAAACTCAAACTCACGTGTGAGTTTGAGTCCAAATGAGTCTGAGTGAGTGAACTCATGAGTGATTCCGCCAACCACTGCTTGGGCGAGCTTCGTTCGGCCTACGCCTCAAAGCAAACGAATGGAGGGGTTCCTGGGATCGGCGACGTGATTGCTGTGGAAGGCTGGGATTGTGAAAGCAGTGTTTTCCGGTCGACACGGCAACATCCACCTTTGTGAGGACAGTGGGGAGGAGACGGAGGGGGAAAACAGTAAAGCGTTCATTTCAGTTTCTATTCCCTTTGGAAATATCTTGTCTCATTCCGGGGATGGGGTTGGCGGGGAGTTGGGGCGAGAGAACGACTCCGAGGGCCGACGGACAAACGTCGCTTCGGCAACGGCTCAAATTAGTCCCCGTCTCCGACCACAAGTACGAAATAAAAAGTTAACGAAGCACTTTCAAAAACACCTCCACAACCGGAGTACTCCCACGTCCATTTCCCCATTCTTCCAAGGACCTTCCGTCGATCCACCACCTCCGCCCCTTTTTCCCATTCTCTCTCACTACGCGGGGCAGTCAAGCGACGGCATTGTAGGAGAAAATAAATTAAGTTGACATTGAAAGATTGTTTCGGCTGTGTCGTCCTCCAGCTCTGTATAGTATAAGTTCGGCCTCTCTGATTCCAACTTTGAAAAACAACTAATTCTATGCTACAATCATGTTTCCAAATAAATTTCTTGCAGCGAGCGAGAGTGTAGCAACAAAAAAATAAAGTTCCTTATGATGGATAGCAAAACCTCCATAATAAAAAAAATGAGGCGTACACAACGATTGTTTGTTTGGTCATGAGAGTGCATCACTTTAGGTTCCCCTCGTGTAGGCTTTACTAGGTGTAATTTTTACTACCTGCATGCCTTCGTACGTTTTAATGAAATAAGCCAAATGTTTTTAGCTATTACTTAGTTTTATACAGTAACGGAAAAGTAACGACGTTACATTTTTGCAGTAACTGTAACTGTAACTAGTTAATGTTGGAAAAATGGTAACTGTAACTGTAACAGAGTTACTTTTTTGGATTAGGTAACTGTAACTGTAACACTGTTACTTTTTTTCGGTAACGTGCCCATGACTGGCGGTAGTCCAGCCGTGAGCGGTGATGATCTCGTCCTCTTGCCGCGGGCTGTTGTGGCAAAGTCGCTAGCAGCATGGAGCGAGGGCAGCGCGCGCTGAGCTTCATTATTCATCGAGGCCACACTTGCACACCTAGACAAGCATGTAACCAGAAACCTTGGCCCCGATGTGCTTGCTTCACCGCGGACGTTGAAAAACGATAGCGTCTTCGCCGCCCCTACCACCTGCTCCCTCCGTCTCCTCTCTTCATTTCCTTCCCACCATCCTCCCCCGTTCCACCTGACCTCCCGCTCCACTCGTCCCCTCCCATTTCTGTTCTCATGCTCCTTTCCCTTTCACGCGCTCTCCTCCTTGTCGCTCTTCTCTTACTATCTCCCCCTGTATCCTCCCCATTGTCCTCCCAATTTACCTCTCCCCATACCTCTTTCACTCCCCCGATGTCTGCTACTATACTCTTCCCGCTCCCCCCCCCCCCCTTCTCTGCCCTAATACCGCTATCCATCTTACGAAGAGAGCGCTAAAATCCGCTGCACAGAGAAAGGAAGTCAGAGAAACGCACTACTCAGAACTGTTTTTCTCCCTTCCCCTGTGTGTCCTATGGCTCTTTCTGCAACCTGATACGCGTACGTACACCGGTTAGCCCAACAGCAGCACATACCACTCTCGATCTTTAGAAGAAGTGACAACTGGGCTAGTTGGTAATGCAAATGGGACATCTTGAAGTTAGCGCACTTAAACACGGACACTAGGGAAAGAAACGACAGCGCTGTGGATTGTCGTTTCTTTCCCTAGTGTCCGTGTTTAAGTGCGCTACCTTCAAGATGTCCCACTCTCGATCTTGTCTGTTCCTTCTTCTCTACCAGTCTTCCCCCTTACCTCATCCCAACTTCCTTCTGCCGTTGAACTCATATTATCCTCTCTCTCCTTCCTCATCCTGCCTCGTCTTTCCCAGCTCCCTTTTTTCCCTCTCCACATACGCCCATGCAGAAATCCACTGTTGTCCCATGGGTGTGTGTGCCTCTAGTGAGGCACCATAGGGTCGATAGGTACGGGTTGGTCACGTTACCCGCTGATCACTCGCCGGTGACTTGTCGGTACGTGACTGGTGGAACAGCAGTAATTATTGGGCCACTAGTAATTTGTAAGTCACAGTGACTCACGGGACCCACATGGGCCCACGTGTGGGTCACTGATTGTTCACCAGTGACCAAGGAGTTACCAACCAATTCACAGTGGGTGAGTGGTCCACTTGCGGGAAGGCTCGCGTGTAAAATTGCTGGTTGATTTAGGTGACAGGTGAACAGGCGGTCGGACAGGTGGACGGCTGACGGACCAAAAGTTTCGCGTTTAGATAGCCCACCAAAGGTAGCTCAACGAAGACTATCGTCGTAAAAACGAAACTGGAACACTGATCACCGCCTGCATTATTCAAGGGAGGTAGTCTTATTAGTAGTGGTTACGACCTGCATTGTGCGCTTCTTTTAATAGGTGTGTAGTAAAGTTGTTCGAGCAGCTTATTTTATATCTTTAGGCATGTTCTTTTTTCTAGAAAAAAAATGTTTTTTTTTTGTTTTGCAGCGCAATAGACGGGTGGCGATACACATCTTCACGCTTGTGGTAGTTTCTTCGCCATTAAAGTAGTGCTGCCGATGAGAGGGCTGTGTTTATATATAACCGACCTTACTGTATTCTACCGATTAGGGCCATTTTAGCAGTGCTGTTGACCGATTAGTCCCACCTTCATTTCTGTTTGGGCATGCCTATATTTCACCCCTACCATTATACATACATATACAAGGCAGCGGACAAAAATCCAACCTCTTAAGCTCGCGTGCGCTGTCTGGCCCGGGCGGATTTGTGGCGCTGGTGGGAGCTCCCGGGAGCTTCCTCAATGTGCTGCGCGCGTCCGCCTCAGAACGTTGCCGTTCCCTGAACCTATGCGCCGGTGGCGGCGGCGTGCGAAAACGTTCAGATCGTGAGCGCCGAAACTTGCTACCTCAACGCCTAGGTGGAACCAATCGCCGGCATCTTGCAACGGTAAGCACCACAGCCGCAGCCGACCAACGGAGTCACTACCGCCGCGCGCTACGTCTTATACGCCTAGCTGATCTCGTCTTCTCTGTATCTTTAACGGTCTTTTTTTTTTTTCTTGATCGAAGCAGCCGTGTATAAAAGCGCGAGGCAGGAAGATCCCGCGCCGTGTCGGGGACGCCCCGTCGTTTGCATAAAGCCGAGTCCAGGTGACGGAACTGGCCCCGATCTCAGAATGGGCTGCCGCTGCACGCCGCCATGGGCCGAGTACGTAATGTCCGACAGCGTTCGACGCCGCAGGTGTGAGCAGGTGCAAGGCGCGCCCCCTCGTAACTATTGTTTGCCCGTGGGGGTCGTGCTTCTTCGCTTGTTCTTGCGGCGGTGTTCGTGAAGTACACGTCTCTAGCCTTATCAATATAGCGTTGCGTGTGCGGTTGACTCCGGTTGCGTTTTCTTGCGGTGGTCTACGCTTCTATCGTGTCAGCTAGCGCACCCCCCCCCCCCCCTCCTTTCCCCAACCCGAGCGTTGCAAGAAAGGGCGGCCCGCTTGCAGTACACGGATGTCATGCGGTGCCACGATGCGCGTCCAATGCGAGGGCGCCTCGTGAGCGAGGGGTCAAGGCGCCGGCTGCGGCCAACGGATCTCGCGGCCACCCTGGTTCGCGAGCGTCATCTTCCTCACTCTTCAAAAAAAAAAAGTGTGTGTGTGTGTTGGGGGGAGGGGGGGGGGGCGAGAGAGTTGCACTGCTTTAAGGTTAGCTTCTTAATGCGGGACACTCTTCTTTTGCCAATAACCTTAGGTTTTGGCGGATCGGTCATCTGCTCTTTTGTTCTGCCTTGGTTTCTACTGTACGAATATAAAGCGCAAAAATGCAGACGGGGGTCGAACGGGACAAGGACAAACGACAAGGACAAGAGGGCTTGTCCTTGTCCCGTTCGTCCCCTGTCTGAATTTTAGCGCTTGACATTCGTGCAATGCATTACCAACTAGCTCGAACTCACACGTGGTTTCTACTGGTGGTTTCTCCTGATGGTTTCTCCCGTGGTTCCACCACCGGCTTTTATGTGCCTTGTAAGACAGAGGGCTGGAAGACGAAGTGTGTACAGGCAAAACACTTCCTAACTACTACCGCTGGTGGCATGGTTGATTGATACGTGTCAACATTGCTTCGCGCACCGGTATCCTCGGGCAGATTTAAGGCAAAATTACCAGCACAGCAGTGGAGTCGCCTGGGAATGTAATCGAGTGCGCTTGGGCTGAGCATACAAGGCGGAGGAGTGACGACCGGTAGATTACCTGGGTAACATAACGGCCGTGGCCAATCGGTCTTGTTAGGCCCGCGCCTAGCATCGGATTTAGCCAATTGTATTTTCAGTCCAGTTACGTCACTTTTATTGTTCCTGCGCCGGCAAATTATGTGCATTGTCTCCTTGTTCCAACGCCGGGTCTTCGGCGTACCGAATTAACCACGCTCGGGATCTATCCCGTTCGTCGCCTTTCTCGCCCGATCGCGTAACGACACAACCTCCAATCTACGCGCTCGTAGAGAACGTGTTCGCATGACTCGGCCTCCTCGGTTTTATTCATTTACCCCCTACCGTTTGTTTTTCTTCGCGGGTTTGCGTGCGTGACGGGAGAACGCTTTGTTGCTTCTTCGCAGTGTCTTCCCTCCCCTTTGTTTTGTCGCCTATTTTATCGGGGGTGGAAAGAGCGGGAGTACGGCCGCGTCGATGGGGACGACGACACTGCGTTTTGTGCCCTCCCCTCGGCTGTGCTCGTCGTTGCATAAAGTATTCACGAATCCATCCGCTGCGGAATGACGGGGCGCGTCTCGCTTCTATAACGGCGGCCGACGCACGTCGTGGGCGCTTGAAACCCCGTCGCGGCTGCTCATGCAGTCTACCAACGCAGGCGACGTCAATCGGCTGATTGGATTGAAGAAAAGCGCTACTCGCCCTTCGCCCCGACGACCCCATTGACGTCGCCTCTCTCCTCGCTTCATTTTCATCGCTCTCCCTCTCCGCCTGATGTCACATGTGCTCGGGCGGTTGGCTCCAATTTGCCTCCTCTTCTCGCTCGCTCTTCTCGGGGACGCAACTCGTCTCGAACTTTTTCTGGTTCCGGGAATTTCCTGCCTCCGCCTGACATGCCGCGGCGCGTAGAGCTGTTTTGCTTCGTAGCCGATGCGTTCCGCTGTTGAGCGTGAGAACACAGTTCAGCCCCCGTGGCGAGGAGAAATAGAAATACTGATGATGTTTAAGGGATTTCAGATTACTACGAAGATCGCCAGGTAACCTAAATTATCAAATGCCGGACGTAACTACGGCGCGCATGTATGTATGTATTTATCGATCGTTAGGAAGAGAGGGAGGTCCACCAGCAGGCGGAAATTGTCTCGCCTAGGGTCGGACACCGGAACGCCTGCTGGTGTAGGCGAAGTGGGATAGGGAGGAAAGAGTAGATAGGAATAGGGGGATAGGAGAGAAGGCTGACATGGTTAACACGCGCGTGTTAATGTTAACATGCGCGTGTTACACGCGCAACGCGAGACAATGGTCTCATGTTTTCTTTGCTTTACAGCTTCGGCATTCGAGAAATCCGGCGTCTAAATGATGGTGCTAGATTTTTGGTCGACGCCGTGACTAACGCACGAAGGCGAGAGGGAGAATTCCGGTGATTTGCTCGTAGCTTTTCAAAGAATCTTCTGCGTGGACAAAGATAAAAACGGTAACAGTGATGCCTCTTTTGTCTGTGCCTATACGACCAAGCGAGTGAATGAGTAAACCACTCTATTAATCCCGAGAATGCAACATAAACAGATACGCTGTCAAAGAAAAAATACGCTATCTTTTTGTGGATAAAAAGACTTATTTGAAGTTATCTCTCGCGAACAGCTTAAGTATTAGAAAAAAAAAAGCGAGAGTGAATAAACAACTTACATGCGCATAGCTGGGGGCCTCGGTAGGGGGAAAAGTAAGAAAGGGATGTAGGGGTTTTTGAAGGAGAGAGCACTGTCAACTTCGATGAAAGGCAAAGTTCATGAAGTTTTTTTCATATTTTCTGCACCGTATGACCGCTCTGAGAGCAGCAGGAGAAGGAAACCGCCGGTCCCGCATGTCGCATGCCCACTTATCGAATGCACTGTCTGAGTCGCACGCGAGGTGCTTCGCGATTTAGAGACGTAAAGGCAGAGTCTACAAACTAACATGACTAGGCGCTTTCGGTCCTCGTTGAGAGGGTGTAGGTAGTCACCCTCTTGTACGACAACGCGTGGGGGCCACTACAAGAAATAAAAGGTCTGGACGAAATGTTATCCCCATTGTATCCGCTAAACGAAGCGCGTAGTTCACTGCGCAGCTTCCATACGGTGCCACGGGATTGGTAATCACACACATTCAGGGATCAGACTAACGGCGCTGGTTACATCGGCCGCGCAAAGGCTTCCCGTGTACCGACCAGTGGAGGCATTCGTGAGAAGGTGGCCGCAGACAAGCCTTCGAGGCTGCTGGGCGAAACTGCCGCCGTCAGCAACCGGCAGCGTCCAGAGTGCGAGGGAGCTCTGCTGATGCAGTGTGCCAGCGGCGTGTAGGCGGAAACGGCCAGTCGGCACGCGCTCTTCCTAATAACTCGGCAGCGCCAGCGAACGACACCGAGGCATGAAGGCCTGTCGGTTGACCCCCGCGTGCCCACGTCGTCTTCCTCGGGAAGCCGGTAGCTCCGCGCTCCACTGGCGGCGTTTGCTGTCATCTGGCGTCGAAGATGTTGCAACTTCGTAATGATAATGTCTGTCATTTCTAAGCACCGGACGAACCCCGCCCTGCGGTTCCTGCGCTGACGCGACCTGCGTGCTTCGGTACCGGGCTGCTGCCACGTGAGGAACTCGGCGGCTGCGGGGGGGTTCGATCGGCATCGTCGCGACGTCCACCGCCACGTTCCCGCTCCCGCCTTGCTCTGGGGGCTGGCAGAAAGAAGGGCGAGCACGGGAGGAAGTAAGGGTGTGTGGACTTGCTGAGAAATAATAAAGGCCTGTCGGCGGCTGCAAGGGGACAGCTCGTAGCGATGACGCGGGCCGAGGCGCGCAGGAGCCTGGAGGCCACGGAGCGGCCGTCGTCGCTCCCTGCGCATTTATGTCGTTCGTGCCGCCGACGGTGACTACGCCGCCTTTTTTGCTGTTTGTGAAAAAGCACCGGATAACACCCGCGGATTTGACTGCTTAAATATGACAACTAAAGAATTGGTCACAGAATTCGTTGAGGGTGTGTGCGTAGATCTGGAGTGAACAACAAATCGCCTGGTGCTATTGTCTGCTTGATTTTATCGTGATCCAAGCGCAGTGCATTTTCTGACGTAATTTATTTTATTACGTTTTGGTGCTGTGTGTTTTGCGCCAGAGTTAACGTGTGCTGGTGAGGAGCAAGTATTGTAAGCGAATGTGCAATCGTATGTCGGCCGTTTTTTTTTTTTTCTTCTGTACACCGGTGACAGCGGCAGAGTTTCAACGTTCGACTCAGACAATTAACAGAAAGGCGCATACTGGTGCCAGTTTTTCTTGCCATTGGAAAGTTAACATGATGCGTAACGAATTCCGATTGTTGCGTACATCGTCACTAGCTGGCCACCCGCCGCGGTGGCTCAGCGGCTATGGCGTTGTGCTGTTAAGCTTAATGTGGCCGGTTCGATTCCCGGCCGCGGCGGCAGCTTTTCTGATGGAGGCGAAAAGCGAGAACGCCGGTGTATTTCAGATTTCGGGGCACGTTAAAGGTTCCCATGTGGTCAGAATTGATCCGGAGCCCTCCACTACGGCGTGCCTCATCGACTCTGTAGCGTCGGCGCGTTAAACCCGATAATCAACCCTAATCAACCAGCCACTAGCTGTTCTAGAGAGCGACGAGACCGTAGTCTTCGCGAGTTCTGTGGGGGCCTGACTATGAGGTTTCTGCTAGACCTTAGTGTAGCGGTAAGCGGTGGTGAACAAATTACGCAGTTACCGGTAAAACAACAGTTTTTTTTTCTTTAATTGCACCGTAGCATTTCTCACCATGAGCAACTCTCCCCACATAGCAGACGCTTCTCTAAAACTCCTGCTGGGTGGGAATGCTAGTGGAGGGGGAAAGCGAAGCGAGGTAGGCTGCGAGAAATTGACACAAAGTATAGCGTTTAGGGCTTGGGTGAAGTGGTCGGGGCTGCACTTCGAGGTGGAGAAGTATCTCGACAACGAGAAGGGAAGACGCCTGTCTCCTCCTCAGTCGTTCCTTTTTGCATTCCGGCAACTGTTTCCGAGGGCTGGCTGCTGCTGCCTCCCTGCAATTCCTGATTCGCTTCCGGAGACGCGGACTGCTCTGCCGACCGACTAGCTGGCATTCACGTATGAATGGTAACGTCGTGAACGTTATCGCTCTTAGAATCGATGCATGAGTGTGGTATTTAAGCTCGTGCGGCCTAGTTCACTTCACGCTCTCTAATATAGCTAGCTTTCAAGGTGCCGACATACCAACGAGCCGAGCTACTTCTGAATACTTGTCTGGCAGGCGCCCGTCCCCATTTTAGGACCTTCCGGTATTGGGAAGGCGGTGTTCTGCTTTCTTCCCCAGCGAAAATGTGTGGAGATTTTCTGTTTCGTCACGTCTTTATTCTAAAATACGCCAAGTTTAGCGAGGTTCTACTCTGTCTTCAAACCTACAGAAGGAAAACCCGTATCGTTGTCATCTTCATTTGTGCGCGTTTCTTATGAACAAGAAATTATAAGGGGTAAGTGCAGTGTGATATTTCATTCAATAGCCCACACTTCTCGTCCGACTGGTGGCGCGTGTAATGCACACGAGGGCATTTTGCCGTCTGGACGCGAGCCCAACTACGGTCGCTCCCAGCGTGCGGGCGCGATTGCCATCCCCGCTGGGTGGGCTCTTTTTCGATCCGGAAGGATATGAGAAAGAAAAAAGGGCCGGCCAGCAGGGGGAAGAGGTGGACCACACCCTTGTCTCGCTGATGTCCGGACCCTGGACCGACGGCGTGTTGGAGCGCGCCTCCGTCGCCGCCGCCGCTTCTGCTGCAATGACGGCCTTTTAATCTTTAATGTCGCCCCGTTCCCGGCTACGGACCCGCCGGTGTTGAGCCGGCCCTGCTCTGTCTTCTCTTTCCCACGCCGTCCCCTCTCCTCCTCCCCCAGTTCCTTGCATATCTGCGGACCCTTTTAGCGCCGACTCCCTTCCCCGGCGGACTGTGTGCGTGTGCCTTTTGCGACCGCCTTTTTGTGTGAGCACTTGCTTCTTGCGCGCACCGCCCTTCGCGACGCCTGTTTGTCTCCCGAAGGCACGTCACATTTGTGCTTTCTCTTTTGCTCCCTCTTTTCCTCTCCGACTCTGTCCCGAGCGCTCTGTGTCTGTCGATCAAAACTTTTCCATCTAGCTCTTTTTGCCGCTGTTGTTCTACAGCCCCGTCGCTGTATTTTTGTCTCGGGCCTTGCGCCGGGGGGCCTCTCTCTCTTCTCCCCCTCCCGCGCTTTACTTCGCAAGAGGAAATGATAGTGTCTACTGCAGAAACTCGGTAAAGAGGGGCGGAGGGAGGCAGTGGTGTCCGCGGAGCGCATGCAGTGCGCGTTGCCCCGGTGATCTCCCGCTCCAGTCGGGTTGACGGCGGGGCTTGCGTGACGGAAACGCAGTTCCTCTGTATTATTATTTTCTTTTCGTGAAGCGCAAAGTGCGGCTTTGGTATACGGAGGAAAAAAAAACGCTCAGATTTTTACTCTGGGGCGCAGGAAAGAACACGAGAAAGTCTGGACTGTAGCTTAGCTTGAAACCTTTGATACACACACTCTCGGGAACTACGAGGTCGCCCGGAATTGGAAAAGGGCAGGACACAGTGTGACCAATACAACAAAAGAAGTAAACACTTTTTTAAGCTTTCTGGTAAAGAGTTCCAGTCTCTTAAAAAACGAATTGTACAAACGCGTTGCTTCTAATATGCAATTTTATACAATTCGCGATCGGATTAAACTAACACTAGCCCACAGTGTTATGAAAATCTCTATTTATGCTCAATTAGGTGTCTTCAACGATGAACGCCGTCTGTCCGTGTGTAACGCTGGATGTGTCACACTTTCGCCCCACAACGAAATGCTATTAATAAAGGGTCATAAAGTATGAAGACCCTAGCGGTTGTTACTAACTCCCTGCAACACATAAAACCCCATGCGGCCCTACGAAATGCTATGCACCGAGCCCCTTATAGTCTATGTCTCTAATATGCGCAATTGTATTGTCGGGAAGATGTTTTTAGGTGATGTAGAGGTGGTGCACACGGAGAAATATAAAAGTCTTAGTATCAGACTTCTTTTACTTCAACTAAATTGTCTTTATAGCAATGCACTTGGGGGAACGGTGAAACCTACTTTAAAGGGGGCTTTGTCTATAGCGTTCTATGGGGACACATGGGATCTTAGGAGGAGGTATTTGTAAGGATTCTCTGGAGTCTTCTTCTTTGATATCATACTGATTACGCTTCCCCCGTAAAAAGATTTCCAAACAGTGCACTTGTTTTTAATAACCAAGCTTTCTTTAGAGGGACACTGAAGTGATTTGTAAACATTGTGGGATTGCTCACGCAAATTGTAGTCTGGAATCCCTTGGCCATGTTTCGATCGCGTTTGGTGGGTTTACGCGACTTTATTTAGTAGAAAAATCAATTCGGAAGTCTATCCTCTCTGCGTTCTCCTTGCCGGTTTCCTATGACGTTTCGTATGACGCTTACTCGAAATGGCTTGGCTTGACAGCGCTACTGCACGGCTCGCCGACCCTCTGGCAGAATCAGTCGGCCGGCCGCCAGCGGCAGTGTTGGCCGGCGGGTCGTCACAATTCGCTCGCTCAGTTGAAACTAAGCCACGACACGATTTGTGTCTGGAAGAATGTGCCTCTAGTTCGTTAGTTCGTAGACTGTATCAAGCTTAATTTCTAAAGTCTAAAAGTCCAAGTAGCTCGGAGCTCCACACAAGCGCACATGCGAAACTTCGCTGACTGGCACGCTAGTATAAAAATCTATATAAGGCCAATTAAATGCGGGAGAAGAGTCAGCCAAGTTAATATAGGTACTAAAGAATTAAAATCATCCGAAGCTTTTATTGTCAAACGTAAAACCAAATTCGGGGAGGACTTGCGCTGGGTGAACTAGCACAGCGGTCAGCAGCACAGCCACACATTTGCGATCGCTTTTCTTCCTAAAGAATGCAGTCACTAAAGAGGAGATATTTGGGAGACGCTCACTGCACGAGCGTTATTCAAGAACCAGGCTACCGGTTATATATATACCGCAAGTCGCAAGTTCGAATCCCCTTTAGCGCCTGCTCTTTTTTTTTAAGTTGATTGTTTTCTTTTTTTTTTTGGGGGGGGGGGGGGGGGGCAACGATTTTTATACTGAATTCACTGTTTTGCTCTGCAACGTTCATTGCTCCATGAGTGATTTCGCAGAATGCGTGCAGACTGATACTGACGCGCTGGCGAGTTCTCGTTGTCGTGGTGTTGACATAAGCACCAACTGCTTCCGGCACAGTGCCGAATCAGCCGACTCTCCACCTAGTGCGAACACGCCTCTTGTGATACAGGCACGAGCCAGGCAAGCTCCAAAGGAGGGGGCAAAGCTTGTGCCTCTCATTTAGCGTCTCCGGTGAATCGGAGGGCGTTCAGCCACTGCGTACGCCTCGGCTAGTGATCGGTACGATTCTAAGCCTTGCTGGCAGGCTTATCTGACGCATTTTATATCCGCCGACAAATGGCACAAGCGTGGTATGCCGATTCCTGAGATATCGAAAATGCGCAGCCAACGATAACGTCGGATGCCAAACACGTTGTTTCACAGAACCTAACCCGAAACTGGTTTGAATTACAATCTTGGACATTGTTCAATCACATCGCATCTCGAATGCGCGTCACAGCTGTTAGTTGTTGCGGCCCCTGCAAATGTCTTGTGATATTTTTTTCTTCTTTCGGGCTTCGTAAGTTAAATACTGATTATAGACCGCACAAAAGACGAAAAGTGTGTCGATTTGTGCCAGTCTATGCAATGAAAACAAATACTAAAGTTTGACAGGTTCACTTCGGTGTCCCTGTGCACTCCGGATCCCCTAAGAAACCGTAGTAGCTCGTGGGCCGTGGTGTGGGCCCCGTTTTCATTGTATGGAGTCCTGAGTACGGCCTTCGTGCAGGCCGCAGGCGGCGAGGTGCTGGACACGTATAGTAAATACAGAGAAGGGCGGCTGCTCACCAAGCGATCTGCGGTAGCCTGCTCCGCAGGGGAAGGACAGAATGACGAAGTTGAAGAAGAATCCTGATTGTAGGAATGGTACATCTGGCATATGTAATATCAACGGGAACGGCGGCCCGTTTTAGAATGTTTTTCTGGGGTATTCCTTTCGTAATTGTTTGAGACACGCTTGAATCAAGTGACAAGGTACGCCTAAAATTTAGAGGCGACGTTTTGCGGGTTTCACTCGGTTTGTTTTGCTAGCAATTATTTCATCCCAAGCAGTGCTTGAATTTTTTTCAACAACAACACAGAGTACTTTTTGGTTTCGCTATTCTATTGCTGGAGGTTTCGTGTTACATTCTGGTTGAGTGAGCTAAAATACGGGCTATGTTTAAGTGTCTGCTCACATTTCTGTGGCCAATGAAGAGTGAAAAAATGTGGAAGGAAAATCAAATATAGGCTGTAAGCATACTTTTTTGGCATTAAATGGACACTGAAGGCAACCAGTAACTTGGTTTCAAACCAAAGTCTTACGTTCCCATACCACTTATAGTGTCGCTGCCGAAAGATTTAATTGCTGAGAATTAAGTCGCGAATCAAACAACGCATTTCCCTTCAACATTACCCCGCTGCAATTCCATGACGCCAACAGAGGCCGCTGGAGTCGCTGTTTCCGTCACTATAAACTGGAAACAAGCTAGGCAACGGTGATCTATAGAGGTATAGAAGCAACCGAATACAACGCTATTACGTAGATACTTGCCAGGCTCGCCGGGACAGCATTAGGAAGATCTGATTGCGAAGGGGGGGGGGGGGGGGCGGATTAGTAGCAACCGAAGGGAATATTTTACATTCCTTTTTTTTTTATCCACTGCATGCAGAAACCGAACTGTCTCATTCAAACTACTAACTAAAAAACTACACCACTGGTCACTTGTTAAATCTTCGACGTAACTGACGCCGCCCTTATCAGGAAGTCGTGGGAGTACTGTCAAGCTTAACAATGTTCGCCCCTGCCACGTCTCGCCAAAAGAACGTGACTGAGGGTTGTTAGACATGGGTGCTCCGAACTGGGTGCGATTTTTTTTCTCCTATATGCTCAATAGATTCTTGCATTCAGCGTTGCTGTGGAACTTATCGGTTCAACCTGTGCGCATTGCCGACTATGCTTTTTAAAGTTGTCGTTAATAACGATGTCGAATGGTGTAAGATTGGATTGAATTGTCAGGTAGTTGCGGCGCAGTGTGTCCAGAGTGGGAGAAAGATTTGACCAAACGCGGGTGCGTTTACGGGAGATTGATTTTTCGCCCGTACAATCGTACGAAACCATCAAGATTCGGGAGTCTCCCGCACAAATCCGGAAACCTGGCAGATATATGTAAGTCACGTACCGAGGGGTTTGGTCAATTTCGGTCAAATCAGTCGTGCTTTCCCGAACTCCCGCGTCCTTTGCTGCTCCGGATCAGTGCGCAAAGTGTTTCATCATGGTACCCGTGATCAGTATCGACGCTTCCTTGAAAAAAAACCTGTACTTTTGGTCCTAACGAACGTTGGCGTCGAACCATCCGCTTGTGTGCGCAGCACCCGCACGCCGCCTCGCATAGCGGCACCACCGCCAGAGTGGGCGAGTAGCAGCTAGGCAAGGCAAGGCGTTGCGTACTCCAGACGTCACACATTTCAATATACTGAGAGTTATCTTCGTGAATGTTCTTTTCCCCGGGGCTTCTCCTCCAAGCCGCAGCAGCGCTGAGGATCTGACCCCGGGTATCCTCAACCGACAAACTCAGCCTCCGATTCAAAACTGTAAATGCCCGGCGGGCAGATAAAAAACAGTGCTCAGGCGGAGCTCGAAGACGACGGTCCGAGCTCTCCTGCGCCCGGTCCGCGTCTCTCCGTATTCATTTTCCATTCCTCTTGCCGCTGAGGGCCGGGGAAGAAGGAAAAGCCAGTCGTCATCGTCGGTAGCCATCCCATGTGGTGGCGGTTAGGACATCCGGTGCGAGCAGGCGCGGCGTTTGTCGGAATGCGCGGCGTTCGAAAGCGCCGCGCAACACGTGCTTTCCATTTCCGCGCTGCTCGCCCCAGGGCCCGCGCCAGTTCGTGCGTCGAAGCGCCCGACACCTCTACCACCACTGTGAAACATAACTTCAGGAATGTTTCACACACCACACAGACACACCACACACATTTTTCGCAGGTGCACCAACACAACAACTAGCATGGCCAGTGCCCCTTGACCCTGGCTGCAGGTCACCATGACAAAATAGCCACAATCCTCATCTAGCTTATTCAGAGCGAGCGGCCTTTAGCAGGTGGTACGCACCGGCCGTCGTCGTCCGAAAACCCCCTTGCCATGCGGCGCATCCCGTCGCACAACAGTAACAGGGGCCCCTCTCCTTCTCGCTTCCTCGCTCGGGAAGGGACCGCTGCTGCCTCGTCCGCCTGCGTTGCAGCCACGCTGCCCTGAGGTGCATCGGATTGACGCTTTCGCCTCTTTTTAGGCGAGCCCTCTGGTTCGGCCGCTTCTGCGCTCGGTACGCCGTGCTGCACTACGCACCGTTGGTCAGCGTAAGCAGGAAATGGCTGCTTAGCGGCCGCATCAACGCTGACATGCAATGCTGGAGAGGCTATCTCTTCAGCCATTCCTACAGACCTACCTCCAACTGCCTTGTGCTGCATTACATGAGCGGCCGTAGCCTGATTTACACTTTCCGCGCTCAATTCGCTGGAGCTCCCCGCGGCAATCACATTTTCGGTACTCGACATTTGGGGACCTCCCGAAACACAAGATACAGTGTGCGCGACACCAACTGCATCCGATTCCTCGCGCGATTCCCGGGCTGCTGCATCCTGCAAAGCTCTTGGCCGCTCGGCCATGCTCCCGGAATGTTCTGCGTCTCCGCACGCTGCGACGACGGGCTCACGCCCACCTGAAGCCAGCCCCAGCCCCTTCAGAGCGGTTGATTTAATAACTGCATAGTTCTTCCGCTCCTTTCTGTCGGAACCCTCGCGTTCGACCGCTACCGAACCAGCGCGTGCGCGCGAAGCGCTGTTCTCTACCACACACCGTTGTGTGGCGCAATGAGTAGAGAGGGGCTCATCGGTCACATGAATGTGAACATGCGACGAAGCTGAGGCTGTTTCTTTTGCTATCAGCTTTGTCACGGGCATGCGCACACTCTCATTCGCCTTTGACTGTCTGTCATCTCCCAATGCAGCCTCGCGCGTAAAACCTTCCTTCACCTCCATATTCATTTCGGGGAAGTTTTCTACGCGGGATGCTTCACTATCCTGCTCTACGGTTGCAGGAAAACTGAACGCCCACGAAGGAATGCGCGCCACTATCCTCTCTTCGCCTGTCCCGAGTGACTCTGATCGTGGCGGATCCCGCGAAACAAGAGGACTACGCGCGCCCAGTGAATGGGTTCCACCCAGCACATCTTTCGGCGTAGTGGCGCACCCTAGTCCACTCTCTCCCTCAGTGCTGAACATTACTCGTTGAGCAATCGGTGAGGCAGAAACATTGTTAGCTCTCTTAAAGCGTTCACTCTTGGAACGTTCCGCCGCTAACTCTGTCTCAGCGATTCTCAATTTCGCCTGCAATAGCGCCTTCTGCTCAGCGAACGACATGGCTGACGTAATCCTGACGCTTGCTGCCTCGTCAGCACTCACACTCAGCTCCATCTCACCATGCCTAGCTAACCGGCCCCCATTATCTCAGGGCTGCTCATGAAGCACCCCCTACATGTCATGGTGAGCCACGCACCCAGGATCAAGTGAGGCACTGACCTGCATAGCTCGGTGCCTGTAGAGATGCCGCACCGGTGCAGATGGGGTATCCATTTAGGCGCGGCTCCTTCAGCCGAGGTGTCTGCCAAACAATGGCCAGCTGATTTCTCGCCTGCCGACAGATCGCTGCTCCTGCCGCTCCACGCTCAGCAGGCTGCTGCTCTCCGTTGAGAAGTCCGTTGAGCGCCAGTCGAGCCGCTTCTCCACCTGGCTGGCGAGCTCGCTGCTCCCGCCGATCTCGTTCAGCATACCGCGATTTCTCCGCCTGCTCCGTCCGTCGAGGGCCCGTCTCGCCCGCCGGCTGGCTGAGTCGTCGCTGTTGAAGATCCTGCCGACTGCGCCAGTTATCTTCGTGATGTGTTCTTTTCCCCGGGACTTCTCCTCCAAGCCGCAGCAGCGCTGAGGATCTGACCCCGGGTATCCTCAACCGACAAACTCAGCCTCCGATACAAAACTGTACATTTATTTACAGCCCGGCGGGCAGATAAAAAACAGTGCTCAGGCGGAGCTCGAAGACGACGGTCCGAGCTCTCCTGCGCCCGGACCGCGTCTCTCCGTCTTCATTTTCCATTCCTCTTGCCGCTGAGGGCCGGGGAAGAAGGAAAAGCCAGTCGTCTTCGTCGGTGGCCATCCCATGTGGTGGCGGTTAGGACATCCGGTGCGAGCAGGCGCGGCGTTTGTCGGAATGCGCGGCGTCCGAAAGCGCCGCGCAACACGTGCTTTCCATTTCCGCGCTGCTCGCCCCAGGGCCCGCGCCAGTTCGTGAGTCGAAGCGCCCGACACTGAGTTTGGCCAAAATAAAGGTTCCACCCTTTTTTAACGCACCGAAAGCAAGCAAAGGGCCATAGTAAGAGTGTCTGATCACGCACATAGTCGCACAATGTCTTACAAGAGTCGCGCAATGATCGCCGCGTGATCTATCGGCTGGGCACTCATCATATTGTCCCTAGCGTTCTTTATTTTTTCTTCGATGTTGAAACACGACACTACAAAAACCTCCACTTATGTTTTTATAAACTAGTGAAGGAGTATTGTTAGAATATTTCTCGCACAGTTTTAGCCATTCCGGTATAAGCTACGTGGTACAGTCAGTGGCGGTGACACCTGTCTTCCCATTTTCGCTATCTTCTACCCTAATTTAGAAAAGCTGCGCGTTAAAGTTTCATAGTTGTGTTCTGGGTGAGCCAATCTCCCGATGTTTATAGAGCAACTTACACTTTACCTTAATGTTTTTTTTAAGTTCAGCTGGCTAACGACCGCTGTTCGCCTTTGCTGAGGCGCCCCTATGCTTGCTGAGCTCGCAGCCGACCTCTTATAAGGCAGCCGCCTTTCGTTTTCGCTTTGTGCCCGTCATTGACGTTTTCCAATACGCGTAGAGCAGAAAGACCGCGATGTGGCGGAAATGAAAGGGCACCTTCTTTCGGACGTGGTAACGACATTAGCGACGTTGCGTGCCTCCGTACAGTTCTTGCACTGACGCCGATGGCGCTGTCGCAGCGCCCGCTACGTGCAGCAAAGTACTGTTCACCAGCTAACGGTTATAGCGGGTCAATTTTCGCACTCCCGTCCTCTCGGTGTAAGGTAAGCAACTGCAGGGGTTTCATCCTGGTAGAATGGCTCGAGTCCCTGCGGCCACTTGTAAGTTCGAGAAAACCGCGCAATACACGAACTTGACCAGGAAGACATCGAGGTTCGCGGAGGTGACAAAGTATGTAGGCAGTAGCTGAGACATACTTTATCACATCGGAATGAATGAATGAATGAAAAGGGAAGGTCCGAGCCTTGTGTTCGGAGGAAATGCGCATGGGAGGGTGGTGGACGCCAGCGTACGTAGTTGTAAGGTCCTTCTTATGGTTTTTTTCTCTTTATATTGGTGTTCCTTTAGAAAAATTTTGATGGCATTTCGGGAAAATAGTTTTCCGGTAGTCTGTCAGCGTCGCCCACAGACCTGAGTTTCGTATGTTCCAATATATTGCTTAGTCCTGTTGGTGGTGGGGCTGCAGTTGGCGTGGTCAAATTCAATCGCTTTGATGATTGACTGAGTCTATAAAAGCGCCGTTGTATAAGTTAAATCGCACTACAACCTTCTGAAGCCTTAATAGCTGTGTGCCGCTGCAAGATAATTTTGCTTGTGCGCGAAGTTGTGTGCTTGTGTGCGAGATTCAATACTGACGATTGCCTAACAGTAATTTAAACTGCGCCGGCTTCTTTTTGAGAAGCTACTGGGAAAGCTGAAATATGTTCGCCTCTATTGCCCGTGCAACAAGCAACGGCAGCTAACAATTTCTTCGCGCAGCAGATAATAAAATGGCTGCTTGTGATTCTGTTTCTCAGTTTTACGACGATAACGTCCTTAATTAAGTTTCTCGTCGTCGATGTCTTGTCCGACGCACACACCAGCACTGTCCTCTACCTCATCACAGTTATTTTTGCATTGGCGGTGAGCGTGACCACGGGCGGCGCTGCGAAGCCCGTCTCCGTGACGTCTGCTTAGGGATTCTCACATTTATCGTCTGCTTCACTCGGGTACGCTCGCCGTGCTGTTTCTTTGCGCTCGGTAGACTTTTCATGGTTGTCCGCACCAGATGTTGCGTGGGCGTAACTTTTTATCATAATAAAAGACTTAAAATCGCATACACTATAGCTCAACGCGTGATTTAGAGTACGGTTCCTGGTTTAAGTGAAATACCGCTCCGGAAGAAACATTGCCGGTGTCGCCCCATTCCTTGCGAAGCCGGTCCCTTGCGCAGCGCGAAGAGTCGGAGCTACGCGTTAACTTTTGCATTCAGCAAACTTTCGAACGAAGGAAACAGCCAGCTCCTAATAACCGACAACAGCGAAAATGCAAGACAAAACAAATTCCAGGCCTTCGGGGCTGTCGGCTTTGTCAGAAGGCATTACGATTCCCGGTAATCGTATGTAAGGAGATGGTAAAACAGTTTTCGCAACGTTGCCGAATGCTCGAAAGTATTGTATCACATCACTTTACGTTGTTGTGGCATGAAAGTGTGCCGGCGTGCACTATGGGCCGCAAAAATGTAGGTCAGTGAGTTCTTAATAACCCAGTGTGTCCGTGTGTCCGTGCTGGCGCGTGCTGGCTTGATACCAGCCTTCTAACCAGTATGGATGCTTACTGGGCAAAACTCTAGCAATTGAGCACGATACCAATAATGTGGTCGGTTGAAGCTCGGAGACTGTGCTCCTACACAGGGCACGGCGCCATAACCGCTTCATCCACAAAGCAATCGTGGTTTCTACTTCGTCCGATATTTGTAGGTGGAAACCAAATCATATATAGGTACTCAGGAATCACACACCCAATTTTCATTACTGCTTTTCTGTCCTTATAAAAAGTCAGTACGGAGAAGAACTAGAGCTAGTCGATTTGTGTCACATGCGCTGTCGTAACATATTTTCGCCATGACACACACACACGTACATACGCGCGCGCGCGCACACACACACACACACACACACACACACACACACACACACACACACACACACACACACACACACACACACACACACACACACACACACACACACACACTCACACACACACACACACACACACACACACACACACACACACACACACAAACCACACCCACACACACCACACACAAACCACAGAGAGAGAGAGAGAGAGAGAGAGAGAGAGAGAGAGAGAGAGAGAGAGAGAGAGAGCCATGTGTTCCGTATGCTTTATAGTAAAGCTGCACTCAAGAGTAGGAGGAGGAGGAAACTTTATTCAAAAGTAAAATCAAGGTGGTTAGTTGGCGGGGTCCTCAGTCCAGGACAAGAGAGCAGGAGTAATTTTCTTGCATTCATGGAACGCCATCCCAAGTAGGTCGGGATTTGTTCTTTACGCCTGAAGGGGTTGGAAAACAAAGAGCTGCTTAGACATATTCATCGGCTTCTATTCATGTTATACTGGAAACTGGCTCGTAAACAGTTCATTGCGTTCGTTAGCGAGTATATGAAGCCTTGAACACCGTAATTATCTCATAACCGTTTGAGTAGAGAGTCAGTTCGTTATGATAACGATAGTTACGATAGCAATTCGAGGCACAAAAGCCGCCTTAGAGTTCTCTCGACCGCTGGACAACCTTGTCTGCGCCGTTTCGCGGTGGCGTAGCAAAAACCTTCTCATTGTATTTGCATGTGAATAACCAACGCGCGCTGTGGATACGCACCTTCTCACGCAGCTATAACGAAAGCCAATTTGCGAAGAAGGGCATGTATGCCGTACAGCCTGAAGAAAATATCCGCACAAATTTTGTGAGCCTCCCAAACATCCCATAACCTCGTAATAACACGTTTGTGACGGTGCACAAAAATGAATGCGTTGGGCACAGAAAAAAAAAAAAAAACATTAATCTGATACAAGTCAAGAACAACGAAATAAATAAGCCGTTTTATTTGCTGCTTGGTGCGTAGTGTCTTCATAATGAGACTTCATAATGATTGATGAGTCTTCATAAAGGCGTCTCAAAAATACTTTAGGGTAGCCTACGCACTTTGAATGCCTATCGAGGAGCTCTGAGCTCTGAACCTCTCAAATAAGCTAGGAAGGACGAGTTACACACGGTCTTCTACCGATGATCTGAAGAAAGTGGTTCTCTCGCCCATTCATATGTTGCATACTTGTGCGGGCTACAGCTTGAAATTAATCAGAGGTGTCAGAAGCTGGAAAAATAACTGAGTTACTGGAAATACGTTTTAATGGAATACAGCATCAAAGCGGGCGATTTGTAGCACAAGCACTGCTTCGCTTCCTATCTCAAGCGGGGTGTAGCAGACGACAGCGGCGCGAATTCGTAAGATCAACGAGAGATGAACGAGATCAAATTTCCGGGTAAAGAGCTTTCAGGATGTCTCCGAACATTGCAATGGCTTCCTGATAGATGCCTGCCCCAGCTTTCGTCACATGAAGGTTCGTCACATTCGTCACATCCTAAAAGTGCGTGGTGGCGCCTATGTCTGTACACACGGCTTCAAATTTACCGGTGCACGCGAGCGCGTGGCAAAATGCGTCTCCGCGCCATCTAACGTTGGAACACTTCTGGTTTCGAGACATCGATGTGCGCGTGCGCGCCCAACCTCGCTTGCTGCCCGGTCTTTTGCTTCACTTCGAGCGGCAATTTCATTCAGCGTTTGGCGCGGCTAGGGGTCAGTTTCTCTGCTCAACACGTCTCGCTTGCACGAGCTTTTTGAGGCGTTCGTGAAGTGTGCGTAGTTCGCTCTGCCGGAATCCGACAGATAACGCATGTTGACCGTTTCGGTGGCGAACTTGTGCCACATGCTTTGATTGATTGATTGTGGGGTTTAACGCGCCGACGCAACGCAGGCGATGAGGCGCGCCGTAGTGGAGGGCTCCGGATTAATTTTGACCACCTGGGGATCTTTATCGTGCGCCGAAATCTCGTACACATGGGCGTTTTTGCTTTTCGCCTCCATCAGAAAAGCGGCCGCCGCGGCCGGGAATCGAACCCGCGACCTCGTGCTCAGCAGCGCAACGCCTTAGCCACTGAGCCACCGCGGTGGGTCACATGCATTCTATCGCGTTTTGTTTGTTTGTTTGTTTGTTTTTTGCACAAAACATGCATTTGGTTGCTACCTAAGAACGAGCGCACCAAAACGAAAAAGATTGTGGGGGGAGAAATAGTTTATTCGAATAAAGTGCGACGACAGGTCGCCTTGCACACGTACCAAAACAAGTATGGAAGGTAAAACTCTGCGAGCAGATACAGTCATGTCGAGTTAATATGAATGCTTCCGTTCCCTAGAAATAGCGTCCATAATGTGAGTCGTCCATAGTAACGAATCAAGGTAAAAACACAAAATATTCGTTCAAGGAATTCTCGTTTCAGGAATTATCGTTCAAGGAAACATGAGGGAAAGCTCGGTCCGTCTACGATTAACACCAGCCGTTGCCTTCACCGAACTGACCAGAGAAGCCCTGCCTTTTACAGCGAATATTGGCATGAACTATTATCGTCTTGTTATCTTGTCCTAAGCCTCAGGACTTACTCTTTCTGGAGTATGCCGCATGGGACAATCTTGTTTGATGGGGGAATGGTGTCACCCTGCCGTCCCTGCCCTAGAGTGTTGTTCACTGATCACGAATGTTCCCGATCTAATTCGACGGTACTCGAAGGAAGAACGTTCCGAGATAAATACATGATTCGGCTTCGTATGTTTCGGCAAAAAGTAAATTTCTGGCACGCCCTGGAGCCTCGGGGTCACCAGTCATCTTGTTCTATGTTTTGCTTTGTGTACCCGTGTCCACAATATCGAGACAAAAGTGCCTGTATTTGCTCGTTTCGTTCCCAAAATGGCCGTCCATAGCCCGGACTACGGGTTTTTATAGTAACGGGGCAGAATTGCATGGCGAGAGACCGGTCGCCGAAAATTTCGTCCATATTAACGGGGTCCATATTAACGAGACATTGCTGTATCGGCCCAGTCATAGGTTTGATAAAAAAAGAACCGAAATAAATGAAAGCCGGTATTCTAAACTATCCCTCGGGAGGGACCCCAAACGCTGAAGTGATCTGCTTTGCCGCTCGAAGCGAAGCAAAAGACAGTGGCAGCGACCGTGGTTGGGCGCGCACGCCCAAGTCGATGTCTCGAAACCAGAAGTGTTGCAACGTCAGATGGCGCGGCGATGCATTTTGTCATGCGCTCGCGTGCCCCGGTTTAATTTACAGCCGGGTGTACATGAGGCGGTTTGTGAAAGTTCGACACGAAACAAGGCAGAAACATTGCCTAGAGAACTCGGAGGCATCCTATGTACGATGCATCTCTATCATGGCACTAACCAGCGCGGCCCTGCCATAAGTCATAAAATATGAGCAGATCAGTCGTCCTCCCAATAACATGCACATAAAAACGAATTATACCCAATTTGTTGACGTATAAACGACAAACACTCCCCCTGACTAGCCAAAGGCGTGGCTAATAAAGATATCGAAAGCCATCTGAAAAGGCTGCGAAGCTACAACACTCTCTTCCGCTAGACGAAATGTTTGTCTTGAACTCACTTATGTGAAACTGCTCTTCCTTCAACAACCGAAGCAGTTGCTTCCGTGTGCTGTGTAGGAGATCCCGAAAGTTGAATGAAGTAATTTGCAGAGGAAGTACTTCTGATGGCGTAATATTCTACAGAGGCGGAACCTCAGCACGGGGAACATAGTACGGTGGTTTTTGCGGGCCTCTACGCTTCCCGTGAAGCTCTAGCCGAGCACCCTCTTGTTTTCACGAGGCCTTGGTACAGATCCATCCTCCTAGGCGGTAGCTACAGAAGGTACTTCCAAACGAGATTTCTTTTAGGAGCAAGTTTCTATCACTTTCAACATGCGCCTGACTGTCAAGGAGTTGATGATTCTTAAAACCCGCCGCGACTTCCATGCACTCTGAGAGATGGCCGAGATCAGAATTTTACCTTTGGGGAGGTGCTTGGACATGATGGTACGACGAGCCCGACACCACTTCAGCTTTCACCACGCCGTGTGCGCGCGTTACGTGAACAACACTCTTCCGTGATCACAAGGGCAAGATGTAGCAGACATAGTGGAACCACTGTAGCGTCAATTACCTCCGTAGCATCCACCGACAGTTCATGAGAACAGCCATATTGTTTAGCATTCCGAAGCCTGCTGGTATAGGTGGTAATGCACGCTTCGCTGGAATAGCCATTCCTAACACACTGCACAACGCGTCGTCCTGCAGTGGTGATGTACATGACCAACCGCCTTGCAGCGCAGACAGAGGACGGCGATGGGGGTGTGGATGGTTTACAAGGAAATGAAAGGAGGGGTATTCATTCAGTGGTCTTGCCCTCATCTCGCGCCAGATCTACCTCGCAGATGAGAGCACTACGGGCCCTGTGTCTGCTCATCGCCAGCTTCCTTGGGATACAGATCACACGGTACCAAACCGTTCAAGGGCTTCGAAAACGTGTCTGTTGTCCAGGAGCGGAAGAAGGTGCTAGTGCTTCAGCTTGACACCGTTAATGGAGCCATGAAGACAAAACACAAGTTTGGTTCATTTAAAAGACGGCCTCACCCGCTGTGATAGCTCAGTGGCTAAGGCTTTGCGCTGCTGAGCACGAGGTCGCGGGTTCGATTCCCGGCTGCGGCGGCCGCTTTTCTGATGGAGGCAAAAAGTAACAACGCCCGTGTGCACGAGATTTCAGCGCACGTTAAAGATACCCAGGTGGTCAAAATTAATCTGGAGCCCTCCACTACGGCGCGCCTCATCGCCTGCGTTGCGTTGGCGCGTAAAACCCTTCAATCAATCAGTCAATCAATCAATCAATCAATCAATCAATCAATCAATCAATCAATCAATCAATCAATCAATCAATCAATCAATCAATCACTATAAAGACGGCCTCGTTCGAATCATACTGACACCAGTTTTAACGTAAACTTCGCCCAAATAAGCTATATAATTAGGAAGAAAGGGAATGGCCATGCGACCCACTCGCTCATTTCCCGAAACAGAACCTATGATGTCATACCAGGCTGCTCTGCGATTGGCGGAGGCCGGTAAAAGCAAACGCAAATTAGGCTGAGCTTATAAGCTTGCAGAACGATGTATTTGTGCTTAACTTTAGGGCACATTCTGTTTAAAGCAATAAGAATTGTGGGACAAACAGTGCAAGTTACGAAAGCACATGCAAACATAGAAGTACTGATGCCTACTGCTGTTGGTACTGCGCGCACTATGCTTGGTTTAGCTGCACAGCACTGCGGGGCTTTGGGGTTGTCTCAGGCGACACTTTCCGATTGACGCAGGCAACGGCACTATGCTTCACGAAACGATTATTTTCTCCGAGAACAAAAACAAGCGAGGTTTAATTACGGTCAAAAACAAACCAAAGGCAGAAAACGGCTTGCCATGGTATGGTGGCGCCATATAGGTTCAGTAACGTAAACAAACGCGCGTATCGGCTACAGTAGAGTACCTCGATGCCAGCGCCGCTGTACAAGGCGGAGACACCCTTTAGACGGTCCCGTGCCGCCATAATTGGGTCAACGTGTTCAACGCGTTGTTCTTTTCGTTTCCCACGAGACCCAGAAAAGCGAAACAGATAAGATGATTCAAACTTCGTCAGTAACCCGCGTTGCGGCGATAATTTTACCGCGGTTTTGATACAATGGCTTGCTTCAGCGGCGAGGGAGTTACACAAAATGGCCGCGCCAGCGCATACGTGTCTCTACCCTGTACGGCGGACGCGTGAATCAAGGTACCCTGGGCTGCAGAGCGGTCGGTTCCTGTGATGTCATTCCAGACCACGAAGCACATAATTTAGCGGGAAAATAAAAAATTTACCTTAAATCGATTAATTTCAATGTGAATAAAACATCGTTTGTATCAGGACAAGCGCTGGGAGCACTGTAAAACACAAAATCTTTCGAATAATACAAACTTGTATTTTGTCTTCATGGCTCCTTTAAATCTCTCGTTTAACCTCAAGCTGAAGCACTTAATTTCTTTAAAGTGGGGTTAAACGAGACATTTAACGCCCTTTACAAGCATCTCTCCACGATGGGGTGACATATTCTTTGCAACCTGTCCACTAGAATGAACCGAGGACCGAAAGGTCTTTTAATCTGGCCACTTGCCTCAAGGCATCACGGAAACGATTGCCGCGTACGGCCGGCCACCAAGGTGTGAATTCAATTGGTAGCGATGTTACCGGTATTGTGAGCAGTATTGTGAACAATGCTACCCCTCGGCAGGTGAGGAAGAGCGATATAGTAGTCGTCATCAGTAATTTGAGCATGCTAACTACAGAAGTAGCCATTTCTCAAGTAGTAAAGTACATTTCCTTGGCGAAGCAAACGAAGCGGGTAAGTGCCGGACTGACGTTAAGGCGCTTTCATACTCCGGCTTTTCCGGCGGGCTGGCGCGCATCCTCGCGGTCGACAATGGAACGTCGGCTAAGCTGCGCCGGCGTCAATTTCTACCCCTGTACACTCCAGAACGAGCAGCCCAGCGTAGATATGCGTAGCCCTCTGGCTGGCGCATGCGCAGAAGGTTTTGCGACTAGATAGGTGACTGTCGTGGAATTCACGGAACGGTCGAGCTTCCGCTCCGGCCCAGCCGTGGACGACCGAGGTGCATTCTTGTATACGGGGCCGGCGTTTGTCTCCGCGCGGAATGGAGACGTGTCCTATCTCGGCGCCCGTGCTGCCGAAGTACGCCGATCTCCGCCGAACGCGCCGACGGTTAAATGCCGTTGGAGTGTACGAAGTCGCCGCATTCACCGACGTAGCGTGACCGTGCCGCGCGCGCGCCTACGATACGTCGGACTATAAACGCGTCTTTAAGCCTAACATTACGCGTCGAGCTCAAACGTCGTCAACCGGTACCTGCAGCTTTAATCACAATTAGTGTGACGTTGCTTGACACGCCGAAAGGCTCAACGTTAGGCAGGCTCTTCGTTACGCCTACATGTAGGCGAACTAGAGCAGTTGGTTAATGCTCTCGATCATAATAACGAAGGGAAGAAAAAAAAGACGCAAAAGGGGAGCAGTGAGGTTGATTACGAGAAGAAATTGGATTTCAGCGCGTGTCGAGATTCGCACCGGCGCTGAGATCCAGGACGATATGACGGCGCCCGCAATACCGGCATATCCGTCGAGCAATCGGACAGTAATGCTTTCGCATTCAGAACCGCACGGAGTGCTCATGTATCCTCGTCACTTAGTGCTGGAAATCCTATGTGTACGTGCCCTTATATTCCATCTTTGAAATTGATTGATTGATTGATTGATTGATTGATTGATTGATTGATTGTAGGGTTTAACGCGCCGACGCAACGCAGGCGATGAGGCGCGCCGTAGTGGAGGGCTCCGGATTAATTTTGACCACCTGGGGATCTGTATCGTGCGCCGAAATCTCGTACACACGGGCGTTTTTGCTTTTCGCCTCCATCAGAAAAGCGGCCGCCGCGGCCGGGAATCGAACCCGCGACCTCGTGCTCAGCAGCGCAACGCCTTAGCCATTGAGCCACCGCGGCGGGTCCATCTTTGAAATGCCAACTTTAAGAGTTGCCATGAACAATGCCATGCAGCGACCTTATTCATTATCTGCAACCTGTCATAACCCGTGAGCATGGGTTTCTTCCCGACTTTTTTCACGACTGGCGCAGATTCGTGTATATTTAGATATTCAGACGAGGCGCTAGTGTTTTAAGACGGGCTTATCTCTAGGGGAAGTGAGCAACTTAATTACTTCGCCTCCTTCCGACCCGTTCGACAAGGGCGGTTCATAAACGAGGTGCCGTGACTCTCGCGGCGGGGGGTGACGGCCCGCGAAGAGTTATTGTGCTGACGCAGGGATTCCCGTTCGGGGCTCCCAGCCACGTGCCGTACGACCAGAGGCGACTTATTGGATTCTTTCCACGACCCAGCACCCTTTCCGTTTCGACTGACGCTTCTCATTAGACGGAAACTGCTCCGCCAGCCACTCCGGCTCTCACGGGCCAGTGTGTGTATGCGCTGCGCCTCGACTTGGATTCGAGCGGCACCGCCTGGGCAAGAGGCATCGTAGATTTACTAAGGGGATCTGGCGTAAACTGTGGGAAAACCAGGCGTGGAGGAAAACGAAGCTTGAGGGAGCAACAGTATATAATAATGAATCGGAAAGAACTTTGCAAGTGCGACATGTTTGCGTACGATAAGCGGGCTCTTCAAATACTAACTGTGCGGAAATACGCTGCAAAACACTCCTTAACAGTTCTGCTAGTACTGGTACAAGTATAGCGGCCCGTAAATTCGCACTGCCTCGTAGGGAGTGGAGTTGTAATCTTCGCCGCCTTGAAGGTACAAATGTGGAAGCAGTGGTTAGTTCTCGTGGCAGCGGACAAGTAGTTGCGATGTCCCGTTCTCCTGCAGGTACTCTAAAATGCGTAATTCCACGATTCACCGCGGTAAACATTCTGTGTGCATTCGTAATTTTATTGCGACTGCAGCGCAGGAACTTCGTCTAGTAACCGTTTTGGAAACCACGTTTATGTTCATCGTTAACGGCGGACGTTCTCGGGCGTTTTGTCGAAGAGCAGAGGTGTAAAGGAGCGTTCGTGGTACTACGGTACTTACTGCTTGTGGTACTGTACAGACTCACGATTTCAGAAAAAGCCAACTCGATGATATGTCACTAGGTTAATGCGATTGGCCCCGTATGTTGGCCCAGTATATTCTTCTCATCCTTTGAACAACCCTCAAAAGGATCTCCGGTAATTTTTTTCTTCTCGTAGCACGATGATCTCGTAGAGCTTTCAGTGCGAACAAGCATCGCAGCTTTTAAATACCAAACAGTGAGAGTTAACATGTCCCTTCATGAAATGCGGCTGCATGAAATGCGAAAATGCACAAGCAAGGTAGCGAAGCCTCGTTTCATGAAAACGGTGACCGGCGTTCACAGATGGTGACCCGCAGTTTCTGGCTTCATAATTGGTCAATCCTCAGCGTGCGCTTATGTCGTACGTGTATGCGGGGGCTTGGCCTGGTTGCAAATCACGCGGTAGATCTATCGAGCAGGGGATGGGCCTTGTAGTTTTTTGCCCATTCCCCGGAAGTGACATATGCCATGTGCTTGCGTGGATATAGGAAAGGACAGCGATTTCTCTCTGTCTCTCTCTCTTGGCATTTGTGCTCCATTGCGTCGAAAGGCTGCCAGCCGCGAAGAATATTTATTCCGCTCCCGAGACCTGATAACAGCCCATAAAACTTGTGTACAGCAGCCAGCTGTTACATCACCTTATCAGCAGTCTGGTGGCCGACTGGCAATGATAATGCTTCGGAAGCAGTCGCGTCAGGTTCGATCTCCAAGTGTTCGCCAACCTGGTAACATATGTTAGTTAGTTTTAGCATCTACGCTAGAGACGCACGTGCGCACGCACGTGCGCTTGTACAAACATTTTAAATACTAAAGCATTTAATTCCTGACATAAAGAAAAACTACCGTCACTCCCGAAGCTATTTTGTTTAAAGTTTCGCTATTTTATCATGATGCTTTCCTGAAATATTCGTCTTATATGCGCCTTTCTTTTTAGCGGTTCGGGGTTGGCATTTCGTGGTAGTACGTAGCTGTAATTGGAATTACGTTGACTGAAACAGCCGCCAAAGCACCGATAAACACTCCTGTACGTTGCTGGCTACCTTAGTTTTTCGGCTGGCGATCATGTCAACTGTGTTTCAGCATTGTACAGCTGTTGAAAGCAGGCGTTACGCAATCGTTCAGTGGGTCGCACGCGGAAGTATTGCAAACGTACACGTTATTTATGGTAACGTCCGCGCTGTACTGCTCGCCATCTGGCGTGACTCGAGGGCAGAAAGATTTTTGCATCTCATTTGAGAGATTACCCTGGTGACGTCTCGCCCATGGGGTGGTGATGGGGACTTTTGTTATCTTGTTTTACCGTATTCTATTGCGTTTTGGGACTGTTGCATACGGGAAGGCGTCCTTGAGCCGAGCTCCGTCGCCTCCAACATGCGTGTGGTGGCGTGGTGAGGAGAGCGGCCAGCCGATGTTGCTGCCTTGAAGATGACGACAAGAAGCCGAAGCCAAACTTAAATTGTTTACTGTATGGCGAAAGATGAGCCGAAGCAGGACAAGAACAATGCCCCGACGGGTGAGGTTACAGTACAGGACTCGAGCAGAGTGGCAGCACTGATCCACTGCTCCAACAGGAATGAACTTCTGCGCTTAGGGGCTCTTTTTATAACCAAAGCGCTAACGGTCGAACAAGCGGTCCCTCTTGTTTTTGCACACGGCGCGGCATGGTCCAGACACACACAACGCTCTTTCCAGGGTTCAGGAGGGTCGGTAGTAGTGGTGCACGCTGAATCCGAGAAAGGGCGAGAGAGGAGGTCTCCGCAACGCTCTCCGCGTCCTCAAGACGTGTCTCTACACGTCTCGTCTGCCACCGCCGAAGTTTCAATCACGCAGACAGAGATGTGCCAGTGATCCTGACTTTCCCTGGCATGTAGCGGTGTTTTAGGATCCGTTGGCTGCGAGCCTGACTCACCGACCCAGAGGTGCCCACTCGAAAGCCGCACGTAGTGTAGGCTCTGCCACACAGCCGAAGAGTGCTGCACGAAGCTTGACGCACAGCGGCGCGCCGATTCGTAAGTTACCAGGGTGTCGAACCGGAATTTTTTCGGGTTCGGTTCAGGTTCGGGTTCATGCCTTTCGGGTTCGGTTCCAAAGCACCATTCCGTTCCGGTTCGAACCGGTTCAAACAAGTTCAAACAGGTTCGAAGAAAACAAGCGGGCGTGTTTTTTTTCTGTTAATTTTTGTGCTCGTTTTACGTTTCCTTATCAAGGCGGCATAAAAACAAAGTCATAATGAATGCTTCTTTGTGCAATATTTTGTCTTGGCCAAACTAAAGCGACCCTGGAACACTTTTTCAACTTTTTTTCTAAATCTTGAGTGCTTGCAGAAAGTAGTCAACCAACAGACCCTGTACATAAATTAGGGGGTCGCAAAGTGCCTCAGCCGAAAATTACTGCTCTCTCCTCACCAGATAACTTAGAAATTTGCTTTAAATATTTTTCTCTCTTCCCGGTCCTGGCGTTGTTCGACCGCTGAATGACGTCATTACAGCGGTGTAGCGGCTATTTGCCGTCTTTCCTTAACTTGTAGAATAGAACGCATTTGATAGCCACTTTCAAAAGAAAGCCACAAAAGCGAAGAAGAAACGGAAGCTGCATCCGCAGCGACGAGCAAATTACGCACTGTTTCTCCGTGCTGCAAATAGCTATAGTTTTCGCAGTGCTTCCAGATGCGCAGAAGAGTGAAAGCGTTTATTTATTTATTTATTTATTTATTTATTTATTTATTTATTTATTTGTTTGTTTGTTTGTTTGTTTGTTTGTTTGTTTAGCGCGCCGACGCAACACAGGCAATGAGGTGCGCCATAGTGGGGGGCTGCAGATTAATTTTGACCACCTGGGGATCTTTAACGTGAGCCGAAATGTCGTACCATGGAGGAAAGAAAAGCTTAGGAGAGGCCCTGACGTCACACCCAGCGCAGCCGGAAACGCCATTTCTGTAAGTCGAATGGACTCTTTTTGCCTTCTCTCTCGGTGCACCTTCTCCGCCTCCTCCGTCCTGTATCGCCTCTCTTGTCGTCTGCATCTGCCAGCGCCGAGCCGGCGGAAATCAGCTGATAGGCAGGTAGAAGGCCGTTTTGCAGCGCGTGACCGTGAACCTAAACGCGCGGTTACACTGTTACACGTCTTCAGTGTGGCCGCAGCAGGTTTGCGAAGCGGCTCGCTCTAACAATGCCGCAATGCTCGGTGCCAGGCTGCAAGTCGCGATCGGTACCCAAGGAATTGGGCGTCACTTTCCACCGGTTAGTGCATCATTCCGCTGAAAAGTATTGCTGTACATTGGTGTGCATTCATCCTTTGTTTGCAATCGCCGCCGTTTATAGGTTCCCAAGCGATGGAGAACGCCGCAAACAGTGGGCGAACGCCGTGCGGCTACCGGACTGGAAAGTGCCCAAGTTTGCGTTGCAGTTTCACTGGCAATCCCAGAGACGACTAGTCAATTAAACGGCCGTTCTATATATATAGGTAAGCAGTACTGCATGCAGATTTCACGCTAAAAAATTGTGGAATGTTTTTACCGTTGTTCGCGTGCCTTCGATAGAATTTTTTGCGAAGGAGGAGGAGGAGGAGGAGGCAAAACGTTTTATTGAGTAAAAAATGAGAGGGTGGGTGGCGTCAATAAACTTTTTTTCGCCAAGTTTCAACTTGTCTCAGTGTCAATAAATTCAAGGTGATATCAGTTGAAAACGTTCATACCCTAACCTCGCAGTATGAAGCGTTGAAAAGCGAAATCCAGAGCGGGACCACAAAAAGATCCAGATTCCAGATCCAGCACTCTTCCAGTCAACAGACGGACACTTACTAAGGTAATAGGACGATGGAATTATATCAACTGGGAATCTACCTTGTAACAGTTGCAAAGGCGCTGCCGCGCATTGCCGGCCTAGCAAACTATATATTGCAGCGGCGATAACCAAAAAATTGAGTTGCGAATCGTTCGGTTGCAAGTCGCCTACGTACTGCACACCGTGTATCACTTCCCGAAAATCTACCTGACGGGTGTCCGCGCGTACGACGGGACGGCGCGTTCACGATATCTGCACTTCAATAGGCGCGTCGTGATCGCGACCGGAGCAAAAGCTTGACGCGGTACAAGGTGCACTTGCAAGTAGAAATTAAATGACATATTCACATCGGCGCAGCTGTCGCAACTCGCAGCATCCTTTTCGAGTTCCGCAAGACCACAGCGCAGCAAAGCGAAGCAGCAATCTTCGCAATCGGACGACAAGGCAGGCGCTGCCTTTCCTCCATGACTGGCGAACGGCGGGCGGGCTGTTGCTAGGACGCCGTTGCTAAGCGACTTCCAATGGCCGCCGAAAACACGTGACTTCCTCCACACTTTTGCCAATGCGCGGGGATAGCTGGGGGCCTCTCCTAAGCTTTTTTTTCCTCCATGTGTCGTACACACGGACGTTTTCGCTCTTCGCGTCCATCAGGAAAGCGGCCGCCGCGGCCGCGAATAGAACATGCGTCCTTAGGCTCAGCATACGCAACGCCTTAGCCACTGAGCCACCGCGGCGAGTTTATCTAAAGTGTTCAATAGCTCCTTTAAATGTAAAAGCAACTGCAAAACGTTTTCTATGGTAGTGTGACGAGTATGTGTCGCCCCCCCCTCCCCAATTTTCGTTGTCCGCTAAATTCGGTGGCCCTGCCAGGTTTGGTGGGAAAAATTGTGTACGGCTGGCGAATAAACACCGACGAGTACAGCCGCCAGCGGTCAATCACCGGCACGCTGCGGGTCGTCACTCGGGTGTAGGGTACTACGACCCTCCCACGTTCACGAATGCAGGCCAAATCGTGACAGGTAGGTCAACGATTACAACAGTAACTGAAGCGGAACAAAAGGTTCGTTGGGACACTTAAGGCTTCCTGTTTGTATCAATGTGAAAGCATTACTCTTTATGACCGCAAGTTTAGCTTTAATAATTTAAGTTCATTCATTTTCATGATTTAATTTTATTTTATTCTTGGCTCATACCACTGCAATTTTATACACCACAGATGTTTTCTTGAGGAAACAAAAATATGGCAGTCGATTACGGTAGTCATTAATGCGAAATTTGAGCACAGCGCGAACTGTAGTCTTGTCGGCGACGGCGCATAGCTGCTGTGTCTTAGGAAGGGATCGTGTCCTCAACAAATGCACGACGGCATGCGGTATACTCTGTCGTTATCTCGTAAGGCGTTGCTGCCGGGGAGCATGTCTCGCGCGGTCTGGAAATTTCGCCCTCCCCTCCCACTTTCGCCATACTTTCGTCCTCCGCTTTCCTGCTCGCTCTATCTTCGCGGGCGTCTTCGTTCTCTCGGTTACAACGAGGCCGACGCTGAGAAACTACGCGAAACCACAGGAGCGGGCGCTTAAGGGCTGCGCTCTAACGCATGGCTCTTCAGAGCCACCGCTGTGCCGCTCTGTGATCCACTCCCTTCGCCGACCAGTGACGGGCCGCACATCGTCTCCAAATAATGCGTCCTCGCCACAGTCTTCTCGAAGGCGAACATCTACCCTCCTGGGCAGCTGAAAGCGCCCCGGTGCCTAAAGCGCCTCCCCCTTCGGTGCATCCTAACCAGAATCTTCTGGCAATGGGCAGCCTCTCTGCGGGCTGCCTTTTGCCTTGACCTACTAAGCAGTCCAATCCGTCCACAATCGTGTTTTGGTACCTTTGAGTGTCGCCGTGGTGGGGCATTTCGCGTCTCCCCTCCCCCCCCCCCTTACCCCCTCCCCCCCCCTGGCGGCTCGTGACGGGCCACCCCTCGTCCCCAAATCATGCATCCTCACCAGAATGTTCTGCCTGGCAGGCAGGCAGGCAGGCAGGCAGGTAGTTTACTGGCAAGCGGGTGGTCTGTTTAGCAGGCACGCACCCGCCACCTTTTTTTGGATCCATCAAACGTTACGCACGCACGCACGCACGCACGCTCGCACGCACCCCTATTTTCGCACAATGAGGCAAAAAATTTTGCATTGTAAATAAATCGGTTGGTCTGCTACACTTTTCATCTGCCCCAATTTTCAAAGGTGCTTTAGCTTCAACACGAAATCGTTAGCAGTGATAAAAGTCGAAAACAGTTCGGCGTAGGCGTTAATTTCCGACTGCTAAGCGTGGCAGGTGGCATTTAGAGCAATTTCCTTCTGCTCATCTTTTATCTGCTACCACAGCTGTTAGAAAAAAGAACGGCTATAAAGGCTCATTGGACGGCGTGTGTAGGACGGCATTGGATAGGGAACCACCGGAGATAGGAACTTGCTAATGGCCGTTCAGCAACCGGTGACAGCGATTGGGCTCTAGCCTAGGTTGGGCTCTAGGCTGGGCTCTAGCCTAGGCTCTAGCCTAGACAGCGACTGGGCTCTAGGATGATAGCCAAGTGAAATCACAAGCAGCAGTAATGATCACTTGTAGAGAGAGAGAGAAAATGAAGTTCAATTAAATCGAGGCAAAGGTGCAGAGAGGCGTCCTCATTCGAGGGGGCCGAATCGACAGCTGTTTCCATCAAGAGCAATTGATCTTCCAGGCTGGAGCTGGCCATGGTTGTCTCCCAAATCTCTATGGAAACGTGGAGGTTGGGTGGAGCTACGGTACACTTGTCGCAGCCGCATATGTGTGTGAGGTTCCCAGGCTCTCCACAGAAGCGACGAAATGGAGAGAGTTGTGTCCCGTCAAAGAGGTGGAGTCTGGTGTTGTGTGGGAAAGTGTATGCCCGCAGGGCGCGGAGTAATCTTTCCTGGTTAATCGGTAGCGGTTTGTGTGGAGAGGAATACGTTCTACGGAAGAGGCTATAGTGCTGAGTAACTTCCTGGTCTGTGACTGCAGGATGCATGCACTCGGGCCCGGCTTCATCAGCGCTGGCTAAGCGGGACAAATCTCGAGCCACGAGGTCGGTGACCTTGTTTACCGGGGATGCCAGTATGAGCTGCTGCCCATACAATTGTGACTGTCTCGTTGGTGGTCTCCGAAGAATGCTGTCGGGCGTTTCTTGAATTAGACCAGTTGATCGTTCCTCCCTTTTTTTCTTTCAGTTTAGTTTCTTTCCAACTGTCTCCCCTCATATATATGCACGTTTTGAAAACCCTTTGATAAATATAAAATATGCGTTAGGCAATTAGTTATTAACTTTAGTGCACGATGTCAATTTTAATATAGAAACTACATAACAGTGCAATACGGGCATAAAGAAAGACCTTTTATAGCATACTTTGCGGCTACTTTGTGCTTGACGAAATTTCGTGATTGGTCCAGAAGGAGAACGCTGCGAAATTTCCAAATGCCAACGACCCCAAAGCTATCATGTGTGGTCCGACTTAACTGACCCGCTAATTCCTGTAATGCAGATTAATCAACACACCAGTCCAACTAATTCACATTAGCTCATTCACTCACCTAACTAATCCACCCCAGTCTACCCGCTAACCCGCACTAATCGACTTTAATCCATCCGCCTCTTATGTTTAAGATTGAGCAGATTCAAGATAACATGAAAATGCTATCAAATATACTTTAAAAGTGGAAATCAGGATCCCGCATTTTTTAGATCTCATGTTCTCTTAGAGCAGTAACCAAAGGACACAACGGCACTGTATAAAAAACAAGCGACGTTAACTTTGAGAACTACGAATGTTTGTGTCTCAGTGCTGTTTATATCTAACTGCTCATTCAAACTAAAATAAGTCCAAGATATGGATTTATTGTTGATGGTGTCCCTGAAGACCTTCACAAGCGGACAGGGATGCATGCGAATTAACAGCACATAGAAAACTTTACGTGATTTTAAACACCATGCAGATAGAAACCATGAAGAATATTCCATGATATGTTGCCTCGGAATATGCGTTTTAACTTAAGTTATGCTAAATGTAAAAGATAATTGGGAGAGATGGTCAGTACCGAACGCAAACTGATAGTATATACGGACAACTTTACATTAAATTGAGGGCAATAGTTAGAAGAGAACATGATGTGCTTTGGGAACTGCAGACTATGCAAAATATTTCATGGTGCTGTCTGGCGAGTGGCAAAATATCTTCAGACGCAAGGTAGGGTACCGAACTGAAAAACTAGAAATCACATTTTTGAGGCCCCTGAACCGGTTCGGAACAGTTCCTTCGATTCGTTCCGGTCCGGGTTCAGTTCCAAAATGGCGTAAAAAATACGGTTCCGGTTCCAGGGAAAAATTTGGGTTCGGTTCCGGTTTTCGATTCGGTTCCGGTTCGGGTTCGACACCCTGTTCGTAACAGGACGCTTGCCGAAAATAGCAGCTCGCTTAGTAGGGCTCCATAAAACGCCTAAGAGATTCTGCTTTTAAGCATGGCTTATATGGCTAGAATTCCGCGTATTTTTCGTGACAGCGAACAAGAAATGCCGAGCATCAACGTGTCCTTGAAGCGTGAGGCGTTGGAAAACGGACGTCCCGACCAAAATCGTGGGCCGTTCAAAATATGATTTGGTCCTCAAGATTATACATTTCGTCACTTCAATACGCATCTTGAATAGATTGGTTGGGAGAAAGTACTACTTTCAAGACCAGTCATCGAGTGTGTGCTATCGTATGTGTTGTTATTAAGGATAACCGATGTCAACGCTAAAGAAAAGAAGTAAGATTTGCTCATACCTTTCAAATAAATCCTTTGTCACCTCTATGTCATGTGCTGCTCATCCACTTTGACTGGGCGGAATGGCTCGTGATTATTTTATCGTATTTATTGTCATTTGAGCACCCTTGCAACGACTAATCGCCGTCTTCACCTGTCACAAGAACTCGCGCTATTGCCCTTGCTTCGGCAAAAGTGTTCCGCGCTCCTTTTTTACCTTGGTGGTGAGCGAACGATGTATACGTCTCGAAAACGCCTGGCCGACCGCTATAGCCGCCGTACACAGCTCCGCCGCAACGGGCGTGAGAAAGGGGGTCTTCTCAGAGAGGCGTTATTTATGCGGTCGTGTTGTTCCGCGTTGTTTGGCGGCGGAAAAATGAGCGAGGGAGAGGACCTCTCGTAATGAGCAACCGATCTGAATCTGCCGCCAGCCGTGCGCGCGGCCCGTTTTCGCAGTGCCGGTGCGGTTCCTATTAGGCGAGCGGCGTCCGGGTGAGGTTGGCACGAGGGGAGGAGAAGGAGCGATGAGTGGGGCCCTCAAATATCGCTTCGTCTCGTCCCCCAAGACGAAGCACTCCTGCCGCCGCACGGGTACGGGATAGCGGCAATTTTTATCAGATTTTACTCCTTCCAGCAGCAGGTCCGTGTTCGCTGTGCCCCGAGACGTCCGCTCTCGCACATATTTGCCTTATCGTCGGCCTGTGCGTTCAAAGGAAAGCTCCGCCTTCTCTTCACGCTCGCACTGTTCCCACGCGTTAGACGATTCGTGAGTCTGCCTTCATCATGGTTACTGTCACACTCCTAATGAGGCGAACCAAGCTACTAACGTTGATTGATGACGTGAGATAAGCAAAATGGCGCGCGTTCATCACTGATCAAACGATCGTCCAGCGGAGGTTACTATCATTTCATGGCCAGCTGTCATCGCTATTCGCCAATAGCCCCTGATTTGATTGAGGCGGCACCATTCGGGCTACGAACTGCTTACGAGAAGCCATTGACTTTGGTTGCTGATGCTAGCCGATTTCGTCACTGGACAGACCCCCCCCCCCCTTGTTAGTTATGCGTGGATTGCCCCTCTCCCTCTGAAGCCTGAATCTGTCGTGACCGCTATCGATAGTAAAAAAAAATTCTCCCTTCCGTTATTAAAGCCCCTATTAATATTTATGGAAACGTTATTGAAGCCCCGACGAATCGCACGTGGACTGCTTCCGTGTGGGTGTGTCATTGTCGGAGGGTCTTTGTATACTGATCGCGAGCTCCGGCTCAGTATTTGTCAGTTGGTCAACAACTGTGTCCTTCAGATTTAGGAAATAGATCCGCAATATTCGCACAAAAGGCGCATGTATCGTTCGGGATGTCGAGTCGACGCCTGTGGAGCGTGATATTGATGTCGCGTTGCCGCGTAAACATCAGTTGACATGAAGAACGTTTAGGGCATGAATGAATGAATGAATGAATTTAAATTGGAGAAGAAGTGTGCTCTTATTCATGTCCCGAATGACGCCCGTACATAAGCGGTGACGAAACCGCGAGTACACATGAACGATTGAACGTCCATCCTCGCGCGTCAACTTACTTGCACTTTCTTGTCAACCTGTGCAATTGGATAGAAACTGGGCACTAGTAATGAGGCATGCTTGAGTAGCATTTGGGCCTTAATTAGGTAAGTGTTTATTTCTCTTTAATTGGCCTCCTCAGCGCGCCGGTGTCCACAGAGTGTCTTTACCATCTCTGAAAATGTTATACGGAATCCTTTAAGCGTCTTTTTTTTTATTAATATTATATCGCTGCATTATGAGCCACACGGAGAATTGCATCTCACTCGGTCATAAGAATGCTCTGGCGCACTCGCTCCGCGCGCAAAGCTCTAGGTGTGAAGAGACGGCAGCCGGACGCCCTCGCCGGGGCAGGCCATTCTTCAGGCCCCTCGCTGCGGTCGGCTCCGGTATCGGGAGGCGGTGTGCGTCGCGATCGCTGGTTACCTGCCCTCCCACTTCAGGAAACAAAGAGCCCCTCGACCGATTACTCGCCCCCTTCCCCCTTCTCCGATCCCCCAGTCGGCGGCGCAGGCTAAGCCTCCACTTCGATACGGCCTAGCAACAACGAAAATAATAATAAGAAAAAATGATCGCGAGGCGGGTCGCCGTGTGCGTTTCACGCGCGTGCGGGCGCCATTAAAATGCTGGCCCGCGAACAACGCCACACCCTCTGACGTGACCGGACGCCGCAACGCTTCCTAGTCGAGCAGGAAAAGCCTCGCGTCCGTGCGGGTGTGTTTGCTTTGTACTCGCGCGTGTGTACACTCTTGTACTCGTGTACACTCGTCTGGACCCCGGGTGGCGACGAGCCGATGGACTCGGGGTGAAGAACCGTTCGCTCCAGGAGCGAGCCTTTCTGTGTTCGTCTTGTCGGGCTTCATGAGTGGGCCTTCCTGACGATGCAGTGTCGGCGTCAAACTGCCCATTGTAAGACGTAAAGACAATTTATTATAACCCACTTATCAGGGCGCAGCGACTAGTGATAACTGCGCTGCCCTAAGAACAGAAAATTATCCAGTCAGTTTTCATGTAACATGGTCAAGAGCGTGTAAAAGGACGCAGAACACGCATATTTTCTGGAGCGGAATTTTGGGGTTCCGCCTTTCGCCAGGCTCTGTGCTTTGTGGGGAAGCAGTGTCGAGCATGGAATCAGGCGTGGAGTTGTTGCGGAGCCGCATCAATCGGAAGGGTCAACTGGCCTGCACTGGAGATGAGCAAGGGGCGTTAATATTTTTAACAGGAGAGCCGTTTAAGCTTGAACTTGGTCAGGTGGAATTAGCAAAAGAAAATTAAGGGGAAAAAAATCCGCGCCGCCTGCAAATGGTGCACCACCGCAGATAGGGTATTGTAACAGTGAAGCCGGCTTTAGCGCCTGCTCGAGTTGACCTCTTACTTATTCAAGTTTATTTATTCAAATACCTACATCGCCTTTACAGGCATTAGTGTAGGGGGGAGGGGGAATAAGAAAAAAAAGGGACACAAAGTACAAATACAATTGTCGCATAAACAAACAAACAAACAGGTTGCGTTTCCTTAAATAATGAGTATACATCAAAGCGGTGAATAGGCGTTGGAAAAGGAGCACTTCAAGAAAGGAAGGTGTACAGAAAGGATGTACAGACAACAAGCACTTCGTAACACAGATAACCCGTAAGCCCGGCAAACAAGGCGGCGGGATATTACTGACGCATATAATCCTGCAAACGCTTTCCAAAACAAGATGGGGGAGAGCAGACAATTTCCTCCGGTAGAGCATTCCAGTCATGTATTGTTTTGGGAAAGAAACTACTTAAATGCGTTAATCCTGGAGTTAAGCTCGCGAATCTTTAAACAGTGATCGGTGCGAGGGGATACGTATGTTGGTTGTTTTAAATAAGTTTCTTTTTTAATGCCAGTTCTGGAGTTGAATATATTATAGAACAACGAGAGTCTCAGGTATTTGCGTCTTTCAGCGACTAGAGGCCATCCAAGTCTTCTGCAAATGTCAGCTGATCTTTTAAAAAAATCGTAATCGCCTGTTACGAAGCGAGCGGCGCGAGCCTGTATTCTTTCTAGTGCATCAACGTTTGTCTTTGTGGAGGGGTCCCAGACACTGCAACCATATTCCAAAATGGGGCGCACATTCGTCAGATACAAAGTCTCCCTGACCTTAGTCGGAGCTTGCCTGAAATTGCGTCTTAAGAAATTTAGCACACGGCTCGCTTTTACTATCATATAATTGACGTGATGGTTCCAGGACAGGTTAGAAGAGAAAAAGATTCCGAGGTATTTAAACTCTGTGGCTACCGGTAAACATGCCCCGCCCATGTAGTAGTCAACAAGTAGAGGGTGCTTTTTGTTGGTGAACCTTAGCAGATTACACTTTGTTAGATTGAGCGTCATCCCCCACGACTGGCACCAAGAAAAAACAGAGTTAAGATCGCGTTGCAAAAGGTCCGCATCTGCTACGCTGGTTATATCACGATAGATGCAGCAGTCATCAGCATACAATCTAGTACGACTGGAAGTGCAGTTCAGGAGATCATTAATAAATATTAAAAAAAGAAGTGGGCCTAAAACTGAGCCCTGCGGGACACCGGATAACACAGAAATACTTGAAGAACTCAGGCCTTCAAGCACCACACACTGTTTTCTCTCGAAAAGATAAGCATCCAGCCACTTCAGCAGTTCAGTAGGTATGTTAAGAACAGATAGCTTGCGCAGTAACAAGGGATGCGGAACAGAATCAAAAGCCTTGCGAAAATCTAAAAATATACAATCAACCTGAGTGCCTGCGTTAATGGAAGTTGCAATATCGTGACCAAATTCAATAAGCTGCGTGTCGCACGAGAAGCCCGCCCTAAAACCGTGTTGCATTGGGGAGAAGAAGTTATTGTTTTGTAGATGAGTCATTAGGTTTGTGTAAATGATGTGTTCTAGTATTTTAGAGCAAACGCTTGTCAGCGAGATATGCCTGTAGTTTGAAAAATTGGTTTTGTCACCACTTTTAAATATCGGATTTACATTGGCATTCTTCCAGTCAGCCGGTAAAACACCCAGCCGAAGTGATGCTTGGAACAAAAGGGTCAAAAAGGGGGCTATGGACGCAGCGCAGTGCTTTAGGATAAAGTTTGATATCCCGTCTGGGCCGGAAGCTGAGTGCACATCCAATTTTTCCAAGAGAGACACGATGCCGGCTTCGGATATTACTATTTCTTGCATAGGCGCAAGCGGGTTCAAAATTTGCGGCATAGTATTGGGGTAAGTTTGCCGATTAAACACTGATTGGAAGTACACGTTAAAGCTTTCGGCTTTGCCCCTTGTATTTCCTGTGTAGTCTATGCCGTCCATGACGTCAGGAATACTAGCCTTAGAATTATTTTTGTTCTTGACATATTTCCACATCAATTTAGGGTTGGTTTTCAGTTTTTCGCCCAGGGAGTTTAGGTAAGTTTCATGCGCTTTGGTCATTTCTTTCGTCACTGCTTTGGTCATCTTTTTTATTTTGGACCGTAGCTCAGGCTGGGGCAATTTACAATACTTTCGAAACAGCCGATTTTTTCTGTTTATCAAAGATCGAAGTTCCTTATTGAGCCAAGGCTTATCAGTGCGGCGCTTAGCTGAGATAATGCGTGAAGGAATGAAAGTTTGTGTTAGGGACAAGATCTTTGTTTTAAAAAGATTCCATTGTTCGTTCATGCCAAGAGATAAGCTATGCTGCTGGAATTCAGGCAAAAATGCATCTAGCGCACGCGAGAGCGAGCTGTAGTTGGCTTTATCATAGGAGAACACTTTTCTTGGTTCTGTAGGCCGGTGGCTCTTGACCGTGCAGGTTACGTTAGCGATAACAATATCATGATCGCTAATACCGGGAATTGTGAGTACAGACGATACAAGGGAAGGGTCATTGCAAAAGAATAAATCGAGCAAAGTCGCGCTGCTAGCACTGATTCGAGTGGGTGTTTCTACGAGTTGGGATAATGAATGCGCATTGATCATTTCGTAGAAGGCTGAGTACAAGAGAGATGTATTCCGCAGTATCGGCTTGCTGGACTGCCATTCAACGTCAGGCAAGTTAAAGTCTCCACCAAGAACTACATAACTTGTTTGCAAGCTTAACAACATGTTACTCAGGTGGAACAGAGGCTCAGGAGTTCGTAACCCAGGCGGTCTGTAGAAGGAACCAACGGCCACGGAAACACCATTTTTCAGTAGAACCTTGCACCAGACAGCTTCGCAAGACTCTGTCTCGAATTGCAAAGGTTGGCTTACTATGCTATCATGAAGAAGGATGAATACGCCACCACCACGGGTATTGCGATCCTTCCTGTACACGGAATAATAGGAAGGGAACATTTCGCCGTCATTTATGGTGCCGTCAAGCCAGGATTCCGTACCAATAACTATATGCGGCTTCGAAATTTCTATTAGCGAGTTGAATTCGGCCGTTTTATTCTTTAGGCTGCGGCAGTTAACTAAAATGCATACAAGGTCATGGCTACCTGAAGACCCTCTACCCAAAGAATGAATTGTCTGTCGTGGCTACGAACTACATGGGACCACAGCATCCGTTACGTTGTTGTAAACAAAAGTTTCTTTACCCATTTTCAGTTTGTTAAACCGTAGTCTGTATTCCCCACCCTGTTCTCGTGCAAAGTGAAGCAGCTTCTGCCTTTCCTGTCTAACCTTAGCCGAAAAGTCTTCACCTATCGCATAATCAGTTCCTTTTAGTTTAGCGGCCTCCGTAAGCACTTTTTGTTTGCCCTTGAAGGAGAGAAACTTCACAATTAGGGGCCTCTGTTTTGTAGGGGTGAAACGGCCAAGTCGGTGGGCCCTTTCTATAGAGGCAGGATCAACTGAAACTTTTAGTTGTTCTGAGCAGAACGCAATAACAGTGGCCTCTGCATCGGACCAAGTTTCGTTTGCGTCATCTCGAAGGCCATAAAAAATCAAGTTGTTCCGTCTTAACCTGTTTTCTTGATCATCTTGGCAGCTGTCGAGCCTTGCGCACGCAGAAGAAAGAGCAGCAGTTTCAGAAACAAGCTGCGCAACATCGTCCTTCATCGGTAATACCGACGCAACGTCCTTTTCAACAGCCTTGACCTTCTCAGTTAAGTCGGATAACTTGTTATCAAGTACTTGTTGTTCCTGCCGAATAGAACGAATTTCCTCAAGTATTTCCAACTGTTTTGATTGCATTGAAGGGATCGTCATGACCACGTTGAACATTTGGCTTAGTTGATCCTCTGTCAGGGGTCCCGGGTTTTGTTCTATGTCACCGGACACCAGCAATTGTTTTCGCAAAGCAGTGACACAAGACAGACAATTCGCGACGAGCTCAAGAACACTCCAAACGACAATAGCCAGGCGAGAGTTGGGATCTGGCACCGACTTTTTGAAAGGTCTGCCGCTTACAGAAAGGTAAGTATAACCAACCTGAACAAAAAGCAGGAATGAGCGACTGGCGTCCATGTCGGCGCCAGATCCCAAAGTGAGGGGCGGGAGCAACAGCTTATGTAGATGTATGCCGTCTTGCCGCGTCCCGGGTTGCAAGCCAAAGTGAAGATAGTCGGAGTGTCTCGGCAGCGGCGACTCTGGTTGCGTTGGGTAGCAGTTGCAGATCCCACGATAAACAGAACAGGCGTCATCCAGGGCTGAATTTTCTTGAAGAAGCGGGCATGTTGTCGGTCCGGATTCACCGAAATTTGCCTGCGCAACCTGCGCAATCTGAACAAAAAGCAGGAATGAGCGACTGGCGTCCAGTCGCTCGTCCAGTCGCTTACTATGCCATTTTAAAGGTGGTATTGTATCATGTGCTACAAAAGCGCTAAAAAACATTGGCACAGCTTGCACTTGTGGAGCAAGGCTGGAGAAACAGCGGATCTCCGTCTCGACCTATCTCCTTGCCCCCTGGATCCGCTGTCAGCGTAGGGTACACACTGGAACTGTCTCGTAAAATCCCGCTTAACACGGCCTCACCCCTGAACACTTAGCCTAGCCCAGCAAGAACATCGCAAAACACAACAACGCAAAAAAGCCTACTGAAACTTAGCAAAACTGGAAAAAGCTAGGTGGGCCCCCAGCTCCGCTGTTTCTCCAGCCTTGCACCATTAGTGCAAGCTGCGCCATTTTTTTTTTTTTGGCAAGGAATACGAAACAAAAACAATTAAACAAAGTAGGAAAACAGGCAGTTACAGGGCAGTCACAACCATAGTGAGCTTTCGAGAAGGAAATATAAACCTTCGTTTAAAAATGTTCCGGAAGATATCTGAGCATGTTCTCATGAGATGAGAAGGTTAAAGCGCGCGAGCGATTGGCATTCGGACGACGAAGGCTCCATACGGCCGACAGTGGCGCCACTTTTATCATATGATGCGTTTCTGTATCTCTGGTCCAAAAAACGCGTTCTAAGCGAGCTTGCGCCCGCGAGGGAGCGGCTATCCATGTGCTAACAAACCTCAGCTAGAAATTAGAGGCACCCGCATGTCCTCTGCCCTTTATTTATGAGACACGCGTGGTGTAGCCGTGAGGGGCGCTCGCTCTTTTAAAGCAAAGCTTTCTACCTCTACCATCCAACGGTTCTTTCGTGGCGTGCGGGACAAGAAACTGCCCAACGCGGCTGGGGATGCGGAGGGCGCTTTTCACTCGCGGAGCACAGTATAGATGGCGCGGTGATAGGGTGCTATTACCCAGCGTTCCCCGTGCTCACCCCGGCGAGTGCGCTGGCGGGACCCTTCCGTCGGCTTTGTCGTCTGTTTTAGCGATGGTGTTGGCACTGTTTTGGCGCAGCTTCGTGTCCATTGCGCGCTTACTTCGCACGGCTTAATTAACTTGTTCGACAGCACCTTCTGGGTAGCCCGGACAAGACAGAATTAAGTGGTTGTACTGCAAAGATGCGTAAGGATTTGTTTGCAGGGCGGGAAAACAAAATGTAGAGAAACGCCACCTTTTGCGCACTGCTTGTCACGAATGGGACAGCGTTTTCTAAATTGCTGAATACCTATTCGGCTGTGTTTTAACAGGTATTGCAAAGGACGAATGGACCAACTGGTTGTGATAAATAGCGATTATAAAAGTTCCTCAAGCTTTCTCGCAATTCTCAAACTTACGAAAATATTTAGTTTAAATCTGTATAAATGGGATTCACTAAGCTCACATGCCGGATTGTTTCGGTGCCTGCGCTTGTGTCGCGCGGTGGTGTATCCCCGAGCTAGCAGATCAGGATGGCTAGGTTCCGCTGTCTCACCCTTCGAAAGACGCCCCTCTCCGTTTTCTTTCTTCCGACGCGCGGCCGGGGTACAACAGCGGGGGCGTCCGCCACTCGAGCCCGTCCGTGGCCGACGCTGCTGCGTTCGGGACGGCTCTCCGCGAACCCCAGGTAAAGGCTGGCGGAATCTCTGGTTTCAGTCTTTCTACAGCCACGTATGTGAATTCAAGTGACGTCGCATGTGCAGTTGTTGCGAGGTTTTTCACAGCTTTGCTTTCCAAGCACCTTCACAGCGTCGATTGGAGCCACTTTTTTATTGCTGTTTCGTTTCTCCCCTGGAAACGCTATGCCTCACATTTGAAAGACCTCGAAAGCCGTGCTCGTCGTGGCCCGTTACCCATCGTCGCTTCCATCCATACCTGTCCCTGCCACGTTTTTAATGTGAAAACATTGAGTGCCCCACTGTGCGAAAAGCGAGTGTTGTCATTGTCAGTTACAGAAAATGGTCGCAGCTGTTATGAGTACAAAAAAATCCGAGTTTTACCGAACCTTTCCTGTGGTGGCGGATTACCCAGCTAAGGTTTCAGTGAGCGATGCCGGTGCAGCACGGCAACTTTCAATTGAAAGATGAACGGTTACTTACAATTTAGGCTAATTTACTTACCTACATTTACCTACAATTTTGGCCAGTGCGCCACTCGAGAGACAGAGTGTTCGAAAGCCTTCGGAAGGCCTTTGGAAGGCCTTTGGAAAGCCCGCGTATCTCAGGGGTTACACACGTTCACGAAACAAAGCACGATTGAACGGGGCGCATTCTTAAGAAGTGCGGAAAGCTGGTGTGTCTTGCCGGGAGGCGGTTGTCCACGTGCCGGGGGGCGGGGTCTGCTCTGTCGCGTTCGACGCCGCACTCTCTCCCCTTCGAGAACACGGGCTGGGACGAGATTGAGGTGGCTAGGAATGGAAAGGAGATTAGCAACAGAATTATCGGCTGGATGAGCCGTCCTTGGGAAAGCGCGTGCTTAGGAAAAAGGTGGATGAAAAAGACGCAGACACGAAAAGAGTTATTGAGCGGTGCGCCCAATTACCACCTCCACTGCGGCCTCAATGACTCTACAGCTGGGTCAGCAAGTTGCATATCCGCGGGACACGGGGCAGACAATGTATGTTGGCAGTCAACGTCTAGAAAATAGCCGCCTTATTCTGTTTAGTTCGAAAACGGGTTAGCTTACCGTGGCCTATTTCGCGGATGTTGGGAAAAGTCCGCTGGGTAAGGCTTTTTCCTATTTTCCAGTTTATAACTCGCTTGCGCAGCAGTGCGGCGGGCGACACGTATACGCGACGTCCCGACGCTGGGCCCAATCCCGCTTCGAGGTGTACCCTTGTCAACCAACCGGTGCCCCCTGTCGTTAGGATCAACCGGAACGTTACCTACTACTAAGCCTAAACGCCGTGTTGCTAAATAGCCTATTGAAGCATTTTAAATCCTTCTACCACGGGATCAGAAACTCTAGAACAGTCATAAATATTGGAACTCTGGTTAAGGCCAATTCTTTCATGGAATACACGAGAGAGAGAGAGGGAAAGAGAGGGAAAGAGAGAGAGCGAAAGAGAGAGAGGGAGAGAGAGAGAGAGGGATAGAGAGAGAGAGCTCCTGACTTCCGGGAAACGCGAGTCAGGCAACATGCATTTTTGTTTGTGTTTCACACAATTTGCAAATTCCGGTAAAATCTAGAACCGGAAACGGCATTCGCAATGCTGTTAGCCTAAATTGGAAAGTTGTTTCAGCCTGCACGGTGTTTGGAGCTTCCATGCGTGCAGCAAAGCAGTCGAGTCTAAGTCGAGTGCTTAGGCAATTTGAACCTCGCGCCTGACAAAAACTAATCCCTCCGAGGAGGGTAAGGAAGGGCCTCACGGGGAAGAACGGTTGAAAAATGGCTGGCTTCAAATCCTGCGGTGATAGTGCGGTCTTCGGAATGAGTCCCCACCTGTTCCCAGTGGCCAGAGGCCGATGACGAAATTAGGGCCGCAAAGAAAATACCGACGGCAAGACAGGAAGGAAGGGCGATAGGAAAAGGAGCGAGCCCATTGTCCGGCCGCAGCGAGAGCGCTAATCTCCCAATTCTGCGATTCCCTCCCGAGAGGAGCTCGTACCGAACAGAAGCCGTACGCTTCTTCGGCGCAATGCCGGAGACGATCGTACCCCGAAGCATCCGAAACCCGATCAGATCCCTCCCCCGGGCGTGGGAGGGGAGGGAGGAGGAGGGAGGAGAGAACGGAGTGATCGCGGCAAGACAGGAGAGGGAAGCGAAGGGCGGTTATGTCCGCGGTCTCATCGGGAGGACGAGATGGCCGCTGCCGCTCTGCTTCCACTAATGTTCCGCTCATTTGGAGCCGCTCTTTGCACGCGCTTAAGAGAGCATTGTGCGTGGGCGCGTGTGTGTCGCGATTGCGAAGTGGCTCAGGGTCTTCCTATATGAGAGCACCGTGTCGCTTCGCGGAGTCCCGGGCCTAACAGAGGCAGCGGGAAAGGATCAGGTGAGGATGCGAGAGCGATCGGGCGTTCGCGAGAGGATTAGGCGTGATCGATGCGCGTCCGGCCGTCTATTGATTCAGACTGACCACGCACGGCTGTCTGGCACAGTCATTAACGGCAAGAACGGCGCTCGTTCTCGCCCGCTCTCTCCTCCCGCTCTGTGCGCCGCACAGACGCACGATGCTGCATCTCCGTGAGCAGTGTGCTCGGGGCTTTGCGACAGCGCGGCTCTCCCTCGTGCACGTCTATTCAGTTGCCGTAATGCGGGCATCCCGCTCTTCTGCCGAAGCGTGCGCAGCCGGTGCACGCGTGCACCGGACTGGCTCTTAGCTGGATGCCCGATTCTGTGCCCCCTGGCGTTGGCTCGACCGTTGCTCGTTTTCACCCGCGTGGCTATGAGATCGCGGGCTGAATCAGCGTCCCGATTATGTCAGGACTCGTGTTCGGTGCTTGGTCGTTTTCCTCTTCCTTTGCTCTTTCCTTTTGCTTACCCTGTGGCCATCTACGGCTGGCGAAGGTTCCTGATAACTGGCGGCATGATGGTCGGCGTAGGACATGGGGACAGGGATGTTGCCCAAAATTGCGTCTGTACGTCTCACCTGCTTCTTTTTGTTTTGTTTTTGTCTAGCTAGGCTGTAATTTGCGCCTCGTGGAGCGCCTAATTTCGTTACCATTGTTGCTGCCGATGAAAGGGCCCTGTCAAGCCCAGATTGTGGTGTTTTGTTCTGTGTCTTCGGCAGAGCTTATTATAATAAAATAATTCAGACATTCCGAAAAGTTGTTGCCACTTTGGCCAGGAAGGCGCAAATTCTGTTTGCAAGGCACATACACGGCAGCCTGCCAACTTTCCAGCAGCATGTCGCGAGCGTCGACATGCTGCTGACAGCTCCCTGTCGAACCACTCCGTTCCGTGACAGCTGCCTGTCACGGAACGGAGTGGCTAGACTCGTGAAATTGACCATGAGCGCAGGTATAGCGCACGCAGAAAGCGCTAGTGCTGTATTTGATGTGCTCATGACTATTCAAGGAAATTTACTACCCTTTCCAAGTCGGAATGAGGCGCCCACTTACCGGCCGGTCGTTGCTGGCGGGATAGAGTTAGCTATTGTTCTGCTGTTCATGGAGTATCATTTAAGGTGATCCGGCTTGGAATCAAACCTATAGCAGTGTGTGATGCACCAAGACGAAAGAGTTGCAGGAAGCTCTCTCTTAGGTCCCGAAGCGGGATGTTACGGCCGCTGGATGTCATTGACTGGCATGGCGGTCTGAATAGAACAGATTGATATTATGCCGCGTGGACAGTGATCGTATTTAAGACCACTTTCGTCAAAATTGAACTGTTTAGAGTCAAAAGATGGATAGAAAAGAATCGTCACGCCTTCGCACTTCCAGCGAATGAATCGAAAGAGCGAACACTAAGGGCTCGGCACTGCTGGTCGGGAATTAAGTAGGCACAATGAGTGATGAGACGAGTATTGCGAGCTCTAAGGGTGCGCAACGTTGAGAATGTCAGGGGATGGAACTGCGTCAGAATTCTAGCGGCCGCAACCGCGCCATGCCGTGCTGCAACGATGAGACCGGGCTCCCTTAGCCGCGTTCTCGGCTAAGCAAATTCGTTTATTCTTAGAACTACAGCGGAGTGGAATCGCTTGCCACCAGCCCTAATGCTTACTAACAACATTGACCAGTTTAGAAAAAAAGTGTCTGATTACTTCACTTCTGTGTAGTTTGTGGCCTTTTTTGCCACAGTGTTTATTTTTCTTTCAATTTGGTATTTCTGTTGGCATGCAATAGTCAATGTTAGTTTTGTTAGTTTTCTATGCTAGAGGCAATACCTGTGTAGATTTGTGTAAACACTTTGTATATATCTGCGCACTGCTGCATACTTATTGGCTTAGTGGTTGTGTATATTGTTTCATTTGTTTACAATGTCTCTACAATTCGACCACCCAGATGTACAACTCCCCTCATTTATGCCCTCTGGGCCATGAGGGTACCTGAAATAAATAAATAAATAAATAAATACACGTGTTGCATTAATCTGCATTCAGCCGACGTCGCCGCTTTCGCAGCCAGTCTTCGCTTTCCCATCTACTCCATGATAGCATCGCTTGTGTGCACGCCACATTTTTTCACGAGTGTGGTGCGTAATGCTGAATGGGTAGCGGGGCTTACTAACATCGTGCACGGACGAGGTACAACGAAAAGAAGTGACAGGACGAACGCTGACCTGTTGCTGTCCGGCAGTGCTTGTCCTGGTTCTCGTTTTGTTTGTCCCTCGTTCGTGCGCAGTGATAGCCATGTCCGTTGCGGAGAGTTTCGGCGTTGTTCGGAGTGCACAGTTTCGCACTAGTTTTGCTCGCTGCGGACGGCCGGTTCAAAAGGCCCTGACCTCGCCTTGCACTTCAGCACGCCTATATCCGGCTTCCCCTGCACCAGACACTGCTTGCGTTGTTAAATTCCCAACTGCTACCCCACTTATATCAAGCGGAGCCTAAATATGGCTAAGGTTGCATGTATTCTTCATGTCTGCGAAGAAGAAGTCACTTGTCTCTGAAACGCGAGGCCTTCTGTATACCGTACAGCACTGGAAATCGAACGTCCCGGAACGTGCCCTATTAGCGCGCGATCACCGTCAAAGTCGCGCGCCTTTCAAAATATTGTTTGGGCCTGAGGCCTATACGTCTCATCACATGAATGCACGTGTTGAGCAGATTAGTTCATTCATATCCCATTCAATACGCAGGAGTGGGAGTGCAAGTAGAAAAAGTGTCAAAGCGAATACAAGTAGACATTACATTCTTGGCAGGATGATAGCATAAAAATAGACGGATACCAGGCATAGGTAGGAATGTACAGCCGGTAAAAGGCTTGTCTATAACACAGCGTTCGTACTCTCAGCCCTATCCTGCCCCGCCGGAATGGGATTTGAATAAAACTACTGCGGAATTCTGAAGTCTTAGCCCTTCGCCTTTTCCTCCGACATGTTTGGAACGGGTATGTTTCGGCAGTTTTTTGATGTGGCTGGTTGAAGTTCAAATCGCTGTTATAGACAAGCGTTTTACCGGCTGTACATACAGCGAAGCAGTGGTGAGTGCTTCGAGAAATACAGTACGTGGCGAGAAACGTTCAACGTGTCGATCCTTCTGGCCTGCACGCGGTCAATCGCATCACTAGTTTTTCACGTGGGCTATGATGAGTGGGAAGGGGGACAAATAAAGACTCATGCCGTAGCCATCTTCCATGAAGATTGTTGACCAGCGGTTTGGCGTTTTCGAATTTCGAATTTAAAGTCGGTGGTGAAAACTAGCGGTGTCGCCTTTTCGTGGCTGTAGTGGTAACCGCAGGAATCACAGCCCCTGTTGGGTATTGAATGCGCAAGGGGGGAGGAAGTCTTTAATGTCCGTTTCCGTTGCTGCGGACTGCTATAAAGGGGCGCTAAGTGATGCCCACGTCTCTCCCTATATTTACCTTGCGCAACGCAAGTGTCGTCCGCACCGTCAGCAAGTATGAGCTCGACCTCTCTGTCGGCTGGAAGCGACCGCGCCAAATGCGAGATGCGTCGTCGGGCCAGGGCGCTGCGGGGCTAGCCGGGTCGTGCTGGCGACAGTGGCAGCGGGGAGCCTCGATGCGCGGAGGCAACGCCATCTGGTAGTAAAAAACTGAGCGCTGCGCCCGGCCGGACTACAGCATCTGCAGTGCCCGAAAATCCGGGAGGAGAGGCAAGTTAAAGCTTCGCTTTAAAGCTTGCAGAATTTTCCTTACATTCCTTTTAAATGAGAACGCGAAAGCGCTCCTCTTGGCTAGGTTTTTCTGACGAGTCTTGTTCCGGTACTAGAGTGTGAAGACGGGCTAGTTAGTTCATGATCATGGCAAAAACAGCGGAAAGAAACTGAACGGAAGACAATCAACAGACAAACACGGGCGCTCGTGTCCGTCTCTTTGGTGGCTTCCCGTCCAGTTTTGTTGCGCTGTTTTCTGTCTTTTTCCGGTGTTTGCGCTAAGCCTACAGCCTCGACATCGGACCCGCTTCAGCCAGTTGTTGCAAGATCATGATTCATGCTGCTGCGATACTGCCTGCTCAGATGGTGATGTCCATCTGAGACTGCACGCACCGTTTGTAGATGCTACGTCGGTGGCCGCGTGTTGTATTTCTGATGCAAGCCCTCTGTCGTTACGTTCTTTCGAGCCTTGTTGCTTCTCGTATCTCACTCACATCGCTTTGGTGTTTGGAAGACGTATTTTTTAACACGCGTTCCCTTAAACGCCGGCTTTGTACTGCCTGGGGCTTCGCTCTTGGCATTTGTTTCCCTATTGCGCAACTTGAACCATTCATTCTCTTGCTCTGCTCGTCTACTTACCTTTAGACCTGCTTGCCCCATTGGATGGTTTGTTGTCGCATTTCATCCCTTCGACGCTTCCCATGGAGAAACTTACCGCCATGGTAGTTTTCAAATTCGCCTACGTGGCCCTGCCTACTTTGCCTCCTGAGAAGAATAGCTAGTGATCGCTAATAAGAGAGCCAGTCACGGGAGCAATCAGTCGGCCGGCGGTCGGTCGTTCATTTCGCGTATGCACTAAAATTTGCCGTAGTTGCGATAGGCAGGTACGCAGGTACTCTTAGGAATGTTGCCTGTAGTGTCAAGGTCATGGTGTTCTTATAAAGTCCCGCAACACTGTCGAGTACAATTCTAAGGGGGTCTAAGTTCCTCGAGGAGGCTGCTCTAGGACCAGGGGACATGGCGTATTTTGGGAAGCGTATAATCGAAGTCTTGTTGCGCTTCCGCAAAAGACGCGTCAGCATTGTAGTAAAGAAACACGACTGGCCATGTTCCTCGAATGTCCCCGAAGCTCCTCTTCCGAAGTACTGATGCGGCATGGTGGGACATGGGGGCCGCCAGACGCTCTTTTCTACGGGGTTTGCGCAGGCATCGGCGCCGAGCTCTCTGTCACGGGGAAGGACGGCCGCAATTATTTCCGCCGGTTCTAGAGTCCAGGTGGTTCTTCTGCCCGGGGCCCATCATCACTCTCCGGGGGCCCGTACCGCACCGGCCGCAGAAAAGAAGAAGCGATGGCGTGCTTCGACCGCCCTCCGCCATTAGTCATCGGGCGCTGTCGTCGCTCCTGGTGGCGTGGTTCGCCGTTGTTACCTAGTACGAAAGAGAAAAGCACAGAAAGTCAACGGACGGCACGGCGGCGAGGCTCGAGCCTGTAAATGCACGATGAAAAAAAAAAAAGCCATACCCATTCCCGCCGAGCTTTTTGTTCTTGCGGCCGCTAGCGCGTTTATTCCCTGTCTTTCAGCGCTAGCGTCTCTCTGCCTCTCCCTCGTCCCCGTGTGCCTATCCCAGCTCGGCACGGACGCGAAGGCTGTTTTGGAAGAGACGTTGATCGAGGTTCGCCGTTCAACCTGCACGTAGCATCGAGTGGAGACCCATTCCGCGCGATGCTTCTTTCCCCCGTGCTTCAGTGTGCCCGTTCTCACTCTTTTGTCCTTCCACGACATTTTCTCTTCGCGTTTTCTATGCACCCGGTGCACTCCTTTCCCTCTTCCTTTTTCTCCTCGTTCAGCTGAAGTTCTCCTCCCCTCGGCTGTCCCCCCCACTCCCGCCAGCGGACGAGCCTTATGAGTTGCGTCTTCAGCGGCCAGGCAGTTAGTAGAGACGGGCATTGCCTCCGGAAGGCTGCTCCTCTTACCACTTTTGCGGTGGCGACTGGCTGCAGTTATTTTGTTCTCCCTCGCGGCGATGCGTAAAAGGGTACGAAGGTGAAAAAGGAAGGAGCGCGTCGGTTGTGTGCGTGTCTCGGTGTGCGTGCTTCGGAGGCGCTTTCTTTCTTTCTGCGGTGCGCCGATGAAACGCATTACACGTAAGCCGTTTTGCGACAGGCAGTAATTGTTTACGTCGGAGAGGAAAGCTAGCGCGATGTCAACTCAACGTGCGAGCGGGAACGCAGACATGCTTGTGTGGGACTAGCGGCAATTACTTTTGCGGTGGCCGGGTTTTCTTTTTGTATTGGCTGCGCTCTTTAGATGGCGAGGTACGGTAGGGGTATGAAATACCGTTCTGGGAAGGGAGCAAACTTTCTTTGGTCGTTGTATTTTCGCTAGGTAGGTGCCCGATCACCGCGTTTTTGTCAAGACGAGGCGGAAGAGGCTCAAGGAGCGAGCGCCAACTCGCGAGAAATTAGACGATTGATAAGGTAAGCAGAGGATTAAGACTCTGCCGAGTTTGACAATGAAAAAAGAAATGGCACTAGTGGTGCAAGGCTGGAGAAACAGCAAAGCTGGCGGCCTCCTTCCCATCGTCGGCTGCTGCACCTGACATATATTTTCGAACTTGCCACCGAAATGTCTCCATGACTGGCAGGCCCATATTGTTTTGACCGCAGCCTTTCACATCGCTCACAGAGTGGACCGAGTTAGCACGCGCTAGAACTGGCGACAACCGGCTTCGCGAACTCGGCGTGAACTGGCGAAGAGAAGAGCGCGCAAGAGATGACGCCACGAACGATGGGCAGAAGGTGGAGTTGGGCATGCCACGCGCTCGTCAGGAGGCGCACGCTCACGTGCGCTCGGTATTTTTCCCTAATATTTTTTTTGGGAGCCCCTCACGTGGCGCAAGCCTGGATGACGCCGGGCGCTTCTCACGAGGCGCACACTCACATGCGCTCCGTAAATTATTCGTTCGGTATCTTTTCTTTTCTTGCTTTAGTGTCCTCACTGACACCGTCGTACGCCAATGCGGCCTGCAGGAATGCCAACTTTCTCTGACGAGGATTATCAATGATCGTGGGTAAAGTGAGAGAAAAACGCTTCCCGTGGTTGGAATCGAACCTGGGTCCTTTGCGTTACGAGGCCGGCGTCTGTCTGATTGCTCCGTTTCGACATGGTCGAGGCGAACGCCAAGCAGCAACTACCGATTCGCGCCGTATACCCCAAACGCAAACGTTAAGCCTACGAGTGCTCACCTCAGGAGTTGATGTGGGTATTCGAGAAAAGTGGTGTGTACCTCCAGAGTACCACATATTCGGAGTGTGGGACTGGCCAACCAAAGAGTACATCACGAGAAAGCTTCGCGTTCAACCACTGTCTTCGTTAGACGGAGGAGTGCATACTATTTTTTGCCAGCCCCTCACGTGGTGCGAGACTTGCGCAAGCATGGACGGCGCCGGGCGCTCCTCACGAGACTCACGTTCACGTGCGCTGGGTATTTTCTTTTAGGGGCGAAGCTCCTAAAGTCATGGGTCTGTCCATCCCTTGTGTCTCGTGGTACGTGACCGCCGCATGCTTTCGGAGATGTCGCAAAGTGGGCCGCGTTGCACGCGCAAGAACCGGCTGCAACCGGCAGCGCAAACTCGGCACCGGGAGCACGAGCTTGTCTGTTTTCGCCAACGGAGGCGCGAGCGCACGTGCACTGCGAGGGGGAGATCACGCAAGAGATCACGCCACGAACGCAGGCAGTCGTTCTCGGAGATCGAACGAGACGCAAGGACCTTTGCTCGTTTCCTCTCGTCTTGTTCGGGCACAAGTTCGCCCTAAATAAAAGTTCTTTCTTTACCGTTGTGTCCCATCCTACGTGACAAATTGTGGTGGAGGTGCGGGGTAGTCCTCGATGTCGCGGGGTCTTTCACCAGGTCTGGGCCTGGGAGCATTGACTCCGAAAATAAAAGTTGATTTGTACAATGTACGCACACAGTCTTTCTTATTGATGTAATGGGCGAACTTTCACGGGAGAGTTACGGTTACCGATGATCTCCCCCTCTCGAGCTTCGCCCCACTTATCATCATTCATTCCGTGGATATGGCGTGATTTTTTTCCTTAGGACCGCACAAAGTCCGTCCGCGTCCGTGCGCACAGCATTTACAATCGCAAAAAATCACACAGGCACCGGCAGGATTCGAGCCTGTGTCTGGTAGACCAGACAGAGTTAGTGTCAGTCGTCTTACCCACTGGGCTACGACCGTGTACCCGGGAGTCAAACGGCTTACTCCCTCGCCTATAACGCTGCGGAGTATCTCAGGACCTCCCAATGTTCGTCTGCGTCTACCCGTGCTCACACCGCCATCAAGCAAAAATCAAGCGAAATTCGATTTGAGCCGTGAGTTGCAGTTTCATTTAGGGAATAATCAAGGTGCAACTCACGGCTCCAATCGAATGACGGTCGGGGCGGAAATAGGATGTCACTCGGGGCGCAACTTGGATGTCATTTCGAGTCCCCGTACTCCGCACCCTGGCCATCATCCACGGAGTGGAGATGCTGCCATTTTTTTCTTTTTGCGAGCCTCTCACGTGGCGCAGCCCACGCGCAGGCCTGGGGGACGCCGCGCGCTCCTCACGAGTCGCACTCCCAATTGCGCTCGATATTAGTGTTCATGAACATCGCGACCTAGAGCTTATTAAACAGCTCTGCTCTTAAAACAAGAACTAACGAAGTTTTATTTTGGTTCTTATTTCATTCTTTCTTCTGCTTAGAGTTAATATTCGCCTTTCCTGTCGAGTATTTTACCTGGACTTTACCTTACTGACTAATGTACTTTGTTGCATCATTTCGCCAAATGTTTGCACGATCCATTGGACACTTTATCTGGAGAACGGTTGTCGCGCATTGCTCCCTTGTCCATTTAGGATTCAGTGTATGCCCCGCAATGTTAAGAAATTAGATGGAGGCATTTACGCACCTATACGATCAACATCTGTGCTAAAAGGTCCGCCGTAGTGGTAGGCCACGTATTTATTTAAACAACTACGGGTTGATTTAGACCATTATTTTAGGCCCATTTATTTAGACCACTGCGTTTTACTGTGACAACCACGCATTGGATGTTGCCGTGCAATCTTGACGTCCGTCGTCGCTCCCTCGTCCTCAGCAGAATCCTACTAAATATCATGCCCCCGCACGTAAAGGAACACCCTAATTGGCGTAACCGGCGACGCAAGTACGCTGACGTATTACATAATGCGCCAGTGCCAGTGTCAAGACAGCAGTATCTGCCGGTAGCCGCAGTTTCCGACGTTCAAGACACCGCTGAGATTTTTTTAAAGCGTAGCATTCTTTTCCGAGTACCCCCAACAGCCAGGGCAGTGTAAAGCCCCGCATTTCAGCAATAATGCAGATGTCGCGAAAGTTCGACGTGTAATCGCTATAATAGCGTAAATGGAGATAACTGGTGGAGCAAAATTTTGAAAAAGTAAAAAATCAGAAAATACTAAAAAATCACGGAAAATGGCGAACCGTGGAACGCCCTGTATTTCCACAATAATCCAGATTTCGCGAAAGTTCCACCTGTAATCGTTATAATAGCGCAAATAGAGATAATTGGTCGGACAGGATTTACAAAAACAAAAAAAAAACAATAGCTGCAAAGAACACTCACTCAACACAAGCGGCGTAAGACAATTCCCTGAGTTTCTGCAGATATTTTTGGGGGTGTGTGTGCTGCAGCACCGTTAGCCTTCTTCTGTCCATTTCGAGAGAAATTCGTGTAGGCTGTCTTTTAAAGCCTCACCCATGAAGCCTCTCTCGTAAAGCCTTTCGGATTCAGTTCATAACTTGTATGCGCAAAGGTTTTATGCGTTGCAAAGGGAATGGGCGATGCGGGCATGCAACCAACGTCTACCGTCGTCGACCGGTACTCATTTGAAAAGCACTGATTGTACGTCATACTTCGGATACATGTGACGTAGTAAGACCTCCAAGTACCCGGCACTTGCTGCCGTTATGCTAACAAAGTGACGCATACCCACTGAGTAGCACATACCCGGAGTGGTTTATTAGGAAATTAATTGCAAGTTTCGTCCAATCTAGGGCATGCGCTAAGCATAAAGTGAGTCAATTAATAAATAACATTGAGGGAAAGCACCAAGGGTTTCGACCGAAAGAAACTTGTGTCCGTACTTTGAATCATGTGTGCGTACTCTGAAGACTAATGCATACCCACACAGTAGCATATACTGTATCCGCAGTGCGTTATCGAATGACGCTTAATAAGCGGGAACATACGCCAATGACCCCACTTCGAAGATTGTTTTAGAGACCTCGGTTGCCCAGTTTGCCACCGCAGCGATGCAATAGCCGACATACACCACTTGCTGTGGTCTTGCCTCGCTTTGCGTCCTACGAGACTGCGACATCTTGCGGCGACGGGCCTCCGCGTAGACTACGCATCCGCATACAACACATTGATATATGGGCCCCATCATCGTTCCTCCTAGACTTTATACGGGAAGCGAACTTGTTCTTCTAACAAACTTTCCTCATCATCAACTCATACTTCTTATCTATGCCCTGTGGGAAAATAAACGTTAAAAAAAATACGCTGCTTTTGGACTATATTCCGTCGAAGCCAAACTCTCTTTACACGTTGTGGAGGCTGTTGTTCCCGCAAGTAACCTCGGTTCAGTTGAAATTATTCATCGGCCGAGAAGACTATGCGCAAGTTTTGGTTTGCACTGGCGCAGATTTCGAAATTACTGTAGCTCTCTTTGTCACCATTTGGTCGAATCCGTCTTGGGCGAGTCAGTTTTCCCGATAATATCTAACCGCTTTGTTTCTTCTCCTGCGATAAATATAAATGGGAATCTTGTTTTATATAAATTATCATGGGACCTTTTATCAACGATCCGATCAGGGAAAGTCGGGGAGCCGAAAGTAAGAAGCAAAAACGAGTGAACTTCATATTACTTTCACTGAGCGAAAATGGAAAAAATAATATGCAGTGCTCTGTTTTTTCCCTGTTTCAGTAGGTTGGCAATGCTAATTGATTTTACTTGCCTGACACAGCATTTTATCGGGGTCCGCCTTATCTCAGGCTCTGTGCGATCAGATAGCGCGAAAAGAGGAAGAGGGTGAGTATATATTTGTTTGCATCAACATCCCGCGCGTTGAGAGGAGTTAAGTGCGAAAGTTTCTGCTGAAAAACAAAACAAAAAAAGCAAAGCTGATGCGTTGGCTCTCGCGCCTGTTTTGTTATGTGTTGTTGGAAGGCCTCATTTATTTTGTCCGCGCTCTTGTTTTCTGGCTGGGCACTTTCTCGCTCGAATCAAGCCTGCATATCGTTTGCACAGACCATAGGCACCATCCGCCATGAACTTCCCGCGAACACAGCACAAGAAGAACACCAGATTTCCAGTCTCGCGAGCAGGCCTTCCCGGCGGGAGCGAGTGATGCAAACCGGCTTCGAGATGTGCTTGCTTCGTCCCGCCGCTGCGGCATCAAACTCCAATTTGCGTTATAATCTTGACACGCGCTGTTGCTTTCCCCTTCCTTTCTCGGGGCTGTATCTGTTTTACTGTTCCCGGGGGTTGGAGTCTCGACGGAGTGCTAACGCTCGCGACAATTTGTTGCCGTTCTTTGCTCGCCCACAGACAGAAAACTGTTCACTCTACATCTTTTGGTATTTTGTGACTCCCTCACTGTCTTTCACACATTCTCTCTCTGTTTCGTAATTTGTACGAAGTTACTCCATAGAGCTGTGTATGGTGAAATCCTCCGTGCCAGCTTATGCTTAACCGTCGACCCCTTGTATAGTTTCGTTTTCTGAGTACATTTCTCCAAAACTAAGAGTTCTGCTGTATTCTTTTGCTAATTTTTTTGCAGGTTAATCTTGAGAGACAAGCTTCGTCACCGTCCTGCATTAAGAGTATTTTTTGCATCATTCCAGCACTTTTCCCATGTTGCGAAATTGCTTGCAACGTTGCGCGCCTCTTGAGTGAGCATTGCAATTTGTTACTACTATAACCTCCTTGCCGCGGTGACTGCATTGGTCAAGCAAGTCATCGCTAGCAGACAATACATTAGAAAGAAAAATCGAAATGCTTGCCGTCCTCATACGAAGTGATCTATGTTTAGTCGTTAACAACCGATTTTCGTTTAAATTGTAAGTGGCGCGTCGTGTATACGTGTAAAAAGCCGGTTCAAGAAATAATTTCAGTTAGCTCTTAAGTGTTTCTTTTAATTTTGAGAATTTCAGTCTTATAAAATTATTGGAAGAAAGAAAAAACCTTTAATTTTTTTCTTTTGAATTTAGAGGACTATTGATAGCGATGTTTAGTTGACAGCAACCTGCCCTTCTCGTACTCCAGAACGGCGTCCCGTTCTTACTACGATTGGTGGTTCATCGCTCACGAATGGTCTCCCGAGTTCGTTCTTGTATACACAGCGAGGCTAGCGCACGTTACCAGCATCAACAATAAACCTTTACCAGCATAGCTTCGTCGGGCAGCGTGGACGTACGCGCTTACGTTAGCACTCCTCCAACTCGGCCCATAAGTAAGCGGCTTCTTCCGGCGTGGAATTTTGGATAAAATCAAGCGTCTATCAGAGACGTATGTGACATATTTGTGTTGAGAAAGTGAAGTGAAATCAATTAACCCCTCTACCCCCCTCCTGCTGCGCCCACCACGACTCCACTCTTTCCACCCTCATTGGTTTGAAAGTTGAAATTCGAGCGTGCACGAGGTCGCGGGTTCGATTCCCGGTCGCGGCGGCCGCTTTTCTGAGGGAGGCGAAAAGCAAAAACGCCCGTGTGCACGAGATTTCGGTGCACGTTAAAGATCCCCAGGTGGTCAAAATTAATCCGGAACCCTGCACTACGGCGCGCCTCTTCGCCTGCGTTGCGTCGACGCGTTAAACCCTACAATAAATCAATCAATGAAATTCGAGCCTCAGCGATCATTCCTTGGCTGCTTCGTGAGCTAGGGACCAGCTCGTGAAGAATGCTCCGCGTTAAAAACGCCTCTTCCGGGAGCCCCGTGGCGCCTGGTGGCTACGGTGCGAGTGCAGGCTTTCGTTCAGAGCCCGTTAATCTAATTACGCGGAACTGGCCGCCGCCTTCGACCCTTTCGCGGCGGTGAGGATGAGCCCCCATCCGTTTTCACCGCCGTTGCAACACGTTTATGTTGTGTTTTGTGGCGACCGCAAATTGTTATTTTGCCTGAGAAACCACGACGCGGCGATTTGTGCACGCTCCGGGGTTTTCGCTACTCTTTCCATCATAGTAATCGACCGAGTTTCGCTGTCATGTTTCAGTTGCGCCCAACGTTAGATAACTGCCGTGAACTTCTTTGGGGATGATTGATTCCGTTACGTCTTTGAAAGTGTTCCAGCTAACTTGTACCACAATGTTTAAGGCCAAGTGCTCTAGCGAAACGGATAAATTGCATGTTGCCTGTCGTGACGTGTATATTATTACGAACAGTGTTTACTAATTACTAAAAATGATTAAAGGCATTATTTTTATTTAGTCCATCTTTTTTATGAGTTCGATCACTAAGGTGTGAATTGGGATGTCGTGGAACACATTGAGAAACGCCCAAAATGAAGCCCTTTTTTCATTCGAGAAAACAACCGCGCAAGCCATACGACTTGCGTGTTTTTTTTTTTTTTGGTAGAAAAAAAGCAACCGAATATATATATGTGCAAGAGATGCGCGCTCGCGTCGCTACCGCAGCGCTATCAAGCGAGCTGCGGTAGAAACACGGCTGCATTCCTGCATCAGTCGTCGGCCCAGGGTTTCACAATTTCCGCTGGTCGTAATATGAGGTTCCGCCGCTGACGTATTTATTAGCGTGGCGTACTCAGGGGAACGAGGAGCGGGGGTAATTTTGAAGGAGGAAACCGGGACGGGTAACCACAACTACAATTTTGTGCACTCTTCTCGTTTAGGGGATAATAGTGCCTGGAATTCTCGTTCGCATTTTCGGTCGGTAGAAGCTGTCAAATTCGTTGCGCAGAAGCATAGATTCCTTTAATGCGTTCTGACAGTGTTCTACGACGGGCGTGTATTGTCGATACGCTAAATTATGTTCCTCGGCCTATCGATGAGTCGACCGAACCGTTCCACATGGCGAAACCTTGCCCGCTGCTGCGATACGAAACCAGCCGTGTATCCTACCAAAGCTCGGAAGAAATTGCTTGAGTAGTCGCGAGAGTTTTCGTTTTTCTTTTTGCACTTACCGTTATATCAACATTTCATTTGTACCAGGGGAAAAAAAAATCACCTCAAATTAAAGGCTTGAGGAAAATTGTGGAGAGCGGGATTCGAAGCATTTCCCAACTATCGTGCAGACGCCACAACGATGAAGCCCGTAATTGTAATTTTTACTGAGTAAAAAATTATGAATTCATACTTAAGTGTAACGAATGAGATAGCAAAGATTGGGTGTAATACACATGATGACCTATAATGTGCAGGTGGCACGGATACGTGATTAAGAATGAGAGACTCCATGAAGAAATGCAAAAAGCAAAGCCATATGTCTGGAACCCAAAGGAAGGCAGATGGAATTGGGTCAACTTTTAAAAAAAATTGTCAGTTAATTTCTTGTAGTTTTACGATAGCAAAGAAAGGGGGGGAAAGCAGGCGTCCGGAGTGGGGACTGGACCCAGGCCTTCTTCTCGCATGTTGGATGCCTTGCCAATTCGCTATCTTGGCGGCTCTGTTGTCCGCCACTTCCTTATATCTTATATAAGTAGTGTATATGTAAGTGGCGTGTAAAGTATATCTAACACTTGAGTGTGGCCACCTTCGAGCACAAGATACAGCTTTAACGCGGTGTCGCCGAATCAAGACGGCACCTGTTTCCAGTCTTGTGGCATTTTCTGCGCCAATAAGCAGGTGGTGCTGCCGCGATTGGTGCGTTTGTGTTTTTTCAACAGCTGCGCGTATGGAGGCCGAATTATTCCGAGACAGAAGTTTGCGGAAAATTGGACAGTTTCGAACAACAGCTCTTCACGCTTAGAGCACTGGGGTGAATTCCCTCTACTGTGAAACATAAAGAAACCGAATCATTCCATCTCTTCTTTAAAGGAACCCTGCAACACTTTTTAAAACTTTGTTTGAAATCTCAAATGCTTGCAGAAAGTAGTTACCCAACACACCCAATACTTATATTAGGGGGTCGCAAAGTACCTCAGCCAAAAATTACTGCTCTATGCCCATCAGATAGCTTGAAAACTCGCTCAAAATGTTTTTCTCTCTTTCTCAGTCTTTACGTTCTTCGACGGCCCGAATTACGTCACTAAGGCCATGTACCAGCTGTTGGCCGGTTTTTCTTCACTTGCAGCAGCGAACGCTTTTCGATAGCCACTTCAAAAAGAAAGCCACAAAAACAGAGCAGCAACGGAAGGCGTATCTGGTGCGCCGAGCAAATCACGCAGTTCCACCCCATGCTGGCGATAACTATCGCTTTTTCAGTGCTTCCAGATGCAAAGGAAATGGTGAAAGTATTTATCAAAAGTGTTGCAGGGTCCCTTTAAGTAACTATGTGCCTTCCTGGGAGCTACAAAAACAAACCACGGCCCTGTATGCCCTGATCGTCTCTAAAGGCCGCACTTCTGCCATCTCACTCATGAGTGCACTGACGCAGGCGTGCACGCTCAATTGATGAGCACTGCTTGAGCGCGAGGGTCACTGTGTGTTCCACCATTTGTGGAAGGAGGCCGTCTTTGAGAGTGTGAGTGACTCACGCGGTCCGCAAACGCGAGTGTAAGTGAGCGCGGTCTCGTTCTGTCGACGGAAGCCCGAGAAGCCCCAATTGCGCTTCTACCTGCCGGCCTACCTGACCTCGCGCGTCATCGATTATTCCATCGACCCGGGTCGTCGTGGCAGCTGCGGTCGTTAGTGTGCTGCGACACGACGTCTACAGGAAGAAGAAGACGGGAGACATAAAAACAATGCGAATGGCTTGCGAGGGTGAGGCAACACTTTTCTGAGCGCGTGGGCGCTGCCTGTTGCCGAATCCTCGCTCCGTGTGCCAGCCCTCCCACGTCCCTACTACAACCTCGTATTTCCTACCTTTCCCCTACATGTCACATCGCTGCTTATTTGTTCATGCAAACGCCTCTCCCGCCCGTTGTTTGTCGTTGGCCCAGCAGCGCCTTATGCTCCTCTCGGCTGTAAAGAAAAACGAGCGAAAGGTTGGAACTTGTTATCCTGTAATGCGCTTTTATTTAACACACTGAAAGTGCGAGCCGTTTTTGGGCGCGGATCGAAAACACCGTTAAAAGCGACAGATTGGAGGCCAAATGAACCTTGGAAGAACCTTGGAACAAAGTAGTTTTCCTTTTTGTAGTTTGTAAAATCTTTAGAATGACGGCAGGTGTAACGCCTGGAATGGGAAACGAGCGTCTCATTAGGGAACAAAGCCGTATGCTAAACATCCTACATCAAATAAAAATGATAAAATAAAGAATAAATAGCGTCAGGCCGGCCATGTGAAGATCTGACATGTGTTAACCACCCAAGTACCTAAATAGGAACGAAGAGGACGTGGGAGAGGTAGGGAAGAAGCAGAAAACTTGTCACGGGAGTGGGTTAGCAAAATAGGGAGGCCAAGAATTTAATTACCACGAAGAATATGTGCCGTTGGAAATCTATGTTAGATGCCGTCGTCCCGCATTCTGGGAAATACGATCGTTTTGTCATCGTTTTGTTCGCGCTACACGAAGTCATGGCTTACCGCTACCAACTAGCCCAAACCCAAACTCTAATAATGATGCTAATGATGACAACAATGACGATGATGAAGATTAAGGAGACGTCGACAACGAATACCAGATATTTTCCTTCCTTTTATTACCCTCCGCGCACGAGCTGCTCAGAATTTCATTTATGCAAGTTTTAATACGAAGTTTTAGATGCGACACGGGACGTATGGTTTGCAAACGCCGCGATGGATGGTGTACTTATATATGTGTCATATATGGAGGGTAACACACTTGTCTGTAACATATCCTTCGTACTTCCTGCGTACTAGTTAAGTTTGAAGTCACTGCTATAGATGAGTGTGTTGCGCACTGTGCGTCCAATGATGCTACCTCACTTTTACTGGAGGGATCGTAACAAAAGTGGAACAAATCTCTTGGAATAAAATAAACTAAATAAGTTCGGCGTTGATTTTTCTCTCGTGGGAGAGTGATTAAGAACGCTAAATCTACTGGCATGTGATTGAAGTGAAATTGATGAGTGCACAGGCTTTGACCGGCTTGTGCATTTTGGCAAAACCTGACAACAATAAAGTACAGTTTTTTTTTTTTCATTTTTAAAAGAATGAGTCGAAGCATGGAATGTGCAGCTTTTGGAAGTGTTTTCTTTAATACTGCAACCATCATTTGGAGTTCTTGTAAAATATTTGTAATCGCTGCGGCACCGCATACGAAAGCGCCTGCCATAATGAGCGGACAACTTTCCGCCTCCATAGTGTAGCTGTATGGGTAGCCACTCCAGGCATAAATGGCCAGTTGAGTGAAAATGTCGTCGGTGGCGGCTTCGGTGGTGTCTGTGGCAGCAAAATGGCTCCTAAACCCATGTGACTGCGAAACGTTTCTTAGCGCGTGCTTCCCACTAATGAATTAGCAGTAAAGGGCAGCGTTGCTAGGCTACGCCAGAGAATGCGAAGAGCCACGTTAAAAGCGGAGAGTGCCGTTGTGTCTGCTAGGGTGATGCTGCCTACTGGAGGGAGCTTACTGGTTCCTTCCGCCGTTCGCCGCCCGGTGATAGCGGCACGGCATCAAGCACACGACGCGCTGGCCTCACTTAGCGGCGCAACAGTTATCAGCGATCCTAGCCGTTCTGCGCGGCAGTATAATTATCAGCAGTATTGTCCAAGTGATTCCGGTCTACAGCCAACATGCTAATGTACACTCTTTTAACCCGCACCAACTCGGAAAATTTGAAAACAAGGCCCGCAAAGCAATAGTTTTTCACGTGACTACACGAAGAAAATTATAAAAAAATTTAGCGAAACGAGGAGGAACATTCATAGATGATTAATTCTGAGTGCAATCGGTTTTTATTTGGTTGCTCAGCAATTGCGACTGTAGCACCTTAATTGCCTGTGCCTCACTTGTCTGCTCAAGACGTTCACTTCCGGAACATCAACCGAGACGTTTATTTTATTATCTTTTATTTAAAGGGGTACTGCTAGCCTTGGGGCAAGGATTTAAGCAGGAATGGGCGATACAACGAAATGTTAGCCTCCCAACTTGACGAACAGTAAACTTGGCGCCAGAAACCTTGAGAAAAATAATTCATCGGGGCTCTCACGTCCGCTTATAAGCATTGAAAGCGAAAAAGCGAAATCATTATGACGTCCCACGCGAAACTCGTCAAAACTTCTCCACTGCAACATCGTGTTCCTGTATTTTCCTTCGCTCTCGATGTATTTGGCTTTTGGAGCTAAATACCTCGACAGGCAAAATGATAACACTTCGCGCCACCCCCAGAATCAGATTTCTTTGTGGATGGCGTGCACTTCTTATAGTCCCGTAATGTTCACCTGCAGTTCGCTATATGACGTCAGTGCCGGGAAAACCCGTGTCGTGCACTCCCCTGTGATTCTTTTACGGAAGAACCAACTTATCACGATCCTGCATTTTTATACCAATTAGGAACTTGTGCCACCATGAGCGCTCTTGCAAGAGTTGTGTATACGCCAACAGCGAGTTTCGTTAAGAGCTGATCCAAACTGGTTGTCCCAAAAAATTCTTTTTTCCCGTATCCAATGCCCTCCCACTTTCCCGTTAGAGTATAGAGGCCTTTCTTTTGAAAATAGAGGTGAATCGTCGTCGTCATCATTAAACAAGAACAGCCACTGGCAGCGTGCTGAAGTAACGTGGTGGTTGAGGCACTCGATCTTATCCTGGAGACCCGGATATTTCAATCGCCGTACGAGCTCAAATGTGTTTTATATTTACTCTTTATATAGCGGCGGCCATTTTTAGTGCCGAACAAGGACAACGCCTCAAATCCGCACAAATATCTCTTCATTGGGAAAGCCACTAACATATTCATACCCAGATTTCTCGCTCAAAATTCCGACCTCTCAGGAACCTAGCAAAACCACTTCGGGAAAGTGATATTTGGTATAAACCAAGAAGTCAACGTGGAGATGAAAACTGTAAAATATATGTTCAGGAAATTTTTTGCGTAATTCCCTGTCAAATCTTACTCCCCACGCATTTGTATGGGGTAGTGTCCATGGCTCTGGAATTTCACTAAATAACCACAGAGTTATCACTGTTGAAAGTGCTGTCATTAGCGGGAAAGCTGCATATGCTTAATGTAATAAACATTCGTAGTGAGTCGTCATGTGCTTTTCTATGAATTCGGTGGTCGATGCTGTTGATTTTTCGGAAACGTTCACGGATAAAGAAATTCTAACCATAAAGAGAGAGAGAGAGAGAGAACAACATCTTTATTGGCCGGATAAATTAGTCGCAGATACCAGCCTCCTGTAGGGGAGGCAGCATCTATGACTGCTGGTGTTGGAGGGCCTCCATCGCGAACTGGACGGCTCCCCGTTGAGAGTCTAAGTCTTCCTTGCCCACCGCACGAGCAAGATGGGGTGGAAGCACGTCTGTTGGGTCCGGAGTCACAACACATGTCCATAGCATGTGCGCCATAGTAGCGCGACTAGCACTGCACAGCACACACACATCACTCGGCTGTAGTTCGGGGTGGACGTGTTTTGCCCATACAGGGGTCCACGTCGCACGCACTTGCAATTGTCTGAACAGTACTGCCTCTTGCCTAGAGAGGTTCGAGTGAGGCCCAGGGTATCGTCTCCGGGAGTCCCGGAAGCACTTCAGTACCTCCCCGTACGTAGTAATCGGGCTGAAGTCTCCACCTTCGTCGTCGTGATCGTCCGCTGGAGGAGGGGAGACCGAGCCGGCGTTGCGTCTAGTGAGCGCACTCGCCATCCGGTCCGCGTCCTCGTTGCGGTTCGTTTCGGGTCCCACTGTGCCCATGTGGGCTGGGAACCACTTGATGCACACCGTTGTCTGTGATGACCGTAGGGCCCTGCACACCCTCACAACACTCGGGTGCAGCTTGTTCTCGGCGAAACGCAGGACGGCCGTCCGTGAGTCGCTGAGGATGGTGGTGCAGTTAGGGTTGGAGAGAGCCAGCGCGATGGCCAGCTCTTCCGCTTGTTCAGTGGATGATGCCACGATGCTGCCGGCCGTGTAGAGCTCACCGGTGGTGGCTGCGACGACGGCGGCGGCGTACGTGTTCTTGCGGTCCGGGTACCTGGCCACGTCCACGTATAAGGCCCCGGTGTCGTTGGAGTGAGTGGTTGTAAATCCCTGCGCTCGAGCGAGCCGTCTTTCGTGGTTCTCCCCAGGATTCATGTGGCGGGGAAGTGGGGCGACCTGCAGCTTCCGCAGTAGGTCCCGCGGAAGCGGTAGCCGGTACCTACCTTCCTGCAGCCTCGGTTGATATCCTATCCTTTGTAGTATTGCCCTGCCCGTTCGGGTCTGCGCGAGACGTGTAAGCTGCGCGGTTTGCTGCGCCTGGACTATCTCGCCTAGTGTATTATGCACGCCTAGCTCAAGGAGCCGTTCGTTATTAGTGGGGTTGTAAAGACCAAGTGCAGCTTTGTGTGCCTTGCGTATGAGCGCCTCCAGCTTTCTACGCTCGAGGTCGGTCCAGTCATGAAAGGCCGTGACATAGGCCAGGTGGCTGATGACGAAAGACTACGAGTTTAAGCAGGTTGTGCTCTCTCATGACAGCGTATTTGGTTGAAATCTTCTTAATTAAGCTTATGGCTCTGGAGACCTTGGAATCCAGTAGCTTAACGGTGTGGCCGTTGTAGCGTAGCTCTTCGATGTGGAGGCCCAGGACACGCAAGGTGCTGACTCTTGGGATGGTAGTACCGTCACCCGCATGGAGCTGTATGTCAGGTGCGCTGTCGGATCTGAACTTGCGGCGTGGCAGTAGTAGGAGCAGTTCTGACTTGGCCGGGGAGCACTGGAGGCCTGTGCCTTGCAGTTGGTCTTCAACGACGTCGATGGCTTGCTGCAGGGACGCCTCAATCTCGCCTTCACTGCCACCCATCATCCAGAGGGTGATATCATTGGCATAGATCGTGTGTTTGAGTTTTGGGAGGGCGCGGAGGCGTTCGGCCAGTCCAATCATGACTAGGTTGAACAGCGTCGGCGATATCACGGCCCCCTGCGGTGTGCCTATGCTCCCCAACGTCTTGGTCGGTAGCTCCAGATCCCCTGCCACGATGGTGGTGGTACGGGCTGTGAGGAAGGCCTTGATGTAGTTGAATGTGCGTTCTCCCATGTTGAGGTGGGATACTTGCTGTAGAATCGCCAAGTGGTGGATGGTGTCGAAGGCACTCTTCAAATCGAGACCGAGTATGGCCCGGTTGTCCATGGGGCTTGTGGTCGTCGACGGTTTGTGAATGATCTCGTGCTTGATGAGGAGCATGGCGTCCTGTGTGCTCAGCCCTGCCCGGAATCCCAGCATGGTATCCGGGTAGAGGTTGTTCTCTTCCAGGTAGTCTTGCCACCGGTTGAGCAGCACGTGCTCGATGGCCTTGCCGATACACGATGTTAGTGAAATCGGGCAAAGGTTCTCGATGCTTGGTGGTTTGTCGGGCTTGGGGATGAGTACTGTCCGTGCCTCTTTCCACTTGCGGGGTAAGGCTCCGTTTCGCCAGCAGTGATTGAAGAATTTTGTGAGTGCTGTGATCGCCCCGTCGCTGAGGTTGCGTAGCGCCTTGTTAGAGACACCGTCGGGTCCCGCCGCGGACTTGCTGTTGATCTTCTGTAAGACCGCTCGTACCTTCCATTCTTCAATGTCTGTGTCGAGCTTAGGGTTGGAGTCGCCCGTGTAACTCGGCAGAGGAGAGGGTGGCATTGCCGGTAGGTACTTGTCGTTGAGGCGCTTGCACACCTCGTCGTCACCTAACTCTTTTCCTTCTTTGAGCAAGGTACGTGCCAGGGTGTGTTGTTCCGTGCCCTTGGTTTGATTGTCGTCCAGCAGGTGACGGAGTAAGTGCCATGTGCGACTCATGTATTTGACCGTCTGCCTCCTGACAGATCGCATGCCATTGTTGGCGACACAGCACGACACAGTGCTTTTCAATTTCTCGGTTGAGTGGGGCTATTCGCTTGCGGAGCTTGCGGTTATACCGCTGACTCTTCCATCTTCGCTTTAGTGAGTTCCGTGCCTCAAGTAAGTGCGCTAGCCGGCTGTCCATGTTTGGCATGTCGTCCGTCGTTTCTAGTTCCGTAGTAGCTCGCTGGGCCTCTGTGAGTAGTGCCTTCGTGCACTCTTCTATGTCGTCGATGTGGTCAGGAATGGTCTCCAGGTTGGTACGGAACTTGTTCCAGTCCGTGAGTTTCTGTGTTCGTGGTGGGGCAACGTGACTGTTGAGAGCGATAATGATCTCGATTACACAATGGTCACTGCCGAATGTCTCCAGGGTGTTTCGCCACCGCACTTTCGTGTTGTTGCTGAAAGCCAGGTCGGGGCTGGTGTCCCGTTGTACGGACGTGCCGTGCCTGGTAGGAGAGAATATGTCATTGATGAGGTGGTAGCCGGCGTCCTCGGTCTCCTCTAGGAGGTTCCGGCCCTTCGCCGTCGTGCGCTGGTAGCCCCATGTGGTGTGTTGAGCATTGAAGTCGCCACAGATAAATCTAGTGTTGTCCCCCGCAAGCTGCTTGATCTTGCGAATAAGGGTGCCGTAGCGCTGTGATGAGTACTTAGGCTTGGTGTAGATATTAGTGATGTAGATGTGCTCCTTGTGCTTCCTGTTCCTCTTGCCGACGACCACTTCAATCGTAAGATGTTCGGTGTTCGTCGTATGCTTGAGGTCGTGCTCCAAGTATACTATTCCCTTCTTTACCAGGGTACAGAGTCCCCCTCTTGACCGGGTCCACTTCTCTGGACTTGGGGACTGAGGTAGCGTAGGAGCGGTACCTTGGTATCTTCGGAGAGACTTCGCAGTGTGTCTCTTGCAGGAGGATTATGTCCGGTTGTCTTGTAGCGTGTTTGATGGCTTGAATGAGTGCTGCCCTCTTTTCGTGAGTACCGTTCATGTTCCATTGCCATATTATCAATTCCGTTGGCGGGGTGAGTTTTGAGTTGTCCCGAGTTTGCTGCTCTCTAGGGACTGCTACCGCCATTGTGCGAGGAGAGGCGATACAAAGTCCAGGAGCGTAAAAACAGCCGCGGCTATCGGAGATGAAAGGGGAGCGAGGAGGATGCTCACAGCCTCAATGAGAGAGGACAGCACCGAACACAGGCCCCCAGTGTTTCGCTCGTCTTTTGGTTCACGCTGATGTTGCAGTGAAGCTCGGCGAGCAGAGGCTGAAGACCGTGTAGTTAGAGTGGTAGCCGGTGCTATCACAGGCACCCCTGTAGATTCAGGTGGTTCCGCGTGCCTGGGAGTAAGATCATGCTGAGCTGCTGGAGAGCGGTCTGCCAGTGCTGGTGCAGCAGGGGGCGGCTGCTTTGGCCCGTGTTGAAGAACCGGTAAGGCCGGAAAGTCCTCCTCGGCGTTCTTGAAAATTGGACCCGCAGTTTGCTTTGTCCAAGCTTCCTTGCGCCCTGTGCCACGCCCTTGCATAAAAGCCGATTTCGCTGACTTGTAGTCAGTGTTGTTAGTTGACTTGAGCTTAAAAATAGCCTTCTGGTCACGCCGGGCTGAGCACTGAGCAGATGTGGTTTCGTGCTTTTTTCTGCAGTTCGGGCAGCAAACCTTTTCCGCGGAACAGCCTGTACGATCATGGCTGCCACCGCACCGGGAACATCGCAAGGAACGTTTACACACTTCAGAAACGTGCCCAAAGCGCTGGCAATGTTTGCATTGCCTGGGTGTTTCCACGTAGTTGTACACCCGGTAGCGCGTGTATCCGGTGATTACGTGCTCGGGTATTTTTTCCGTGCCGAACACAATCTGGACACTCTCTGATGTTTTCCTGAGTCTGCGGGCAGATTTTACTGGCACCATCAGGCGCAAGGCATTAAGAATGTCTTGATTAGAAAGGTTGCTGGGCCTTGGCTCATATGCCTGCACCTTGATCCCCGCAATGCTAGAAATCTTCAAGAGGCGCTCGGTGACATCAGCATTGCGCGTGTCGATGGCGAGAAGGTTCGGCCGATAGTTGGGACGTACTTGTAGCACGCTGCCTGGAGCCAAGGATTCCAATCCCTCTTTGAGAACAAGGGGATTGGAACGTGTGAATATTTTTGAGGAATCGAGAGGCTTTACGACCACGACAACCCCGTGTCTAAGAGGGCTCGGAACTGCGCTCACGTCAAGAGGCCTATAGGAACGTTTAGAGGCACGGGGGCGCTTCTCAGGTACAGCGGGCTGAAACGGCTGGGACTTTGCATCCTGAGATGCGTTTTCGTTTCCATAAATCATGGTCCCAGAAGTTGAGTCAGTGATGTCAGAAAAATCGTCCATGTCGTCCGGCAGAGGCTGCTCGGAAGGGACCACAGGAGGACTCACTTGTCCAGGAGGAAGCGACGTCCCGGAGAGTCCAGGATCGCTGCTCCAGGGGCTTGAAGCGGCCGGCGGGCCTGACGAGGCGGCAGCGATGGAAGCAGCTATGATTCCAGGCTCCGTGGCAGGGCCTGGTGGGTCACCCGACGGTTGGCCAAGAAGTGTTGTTGGCGGCGGCAAACACACGGCCGCGCCCGTCGCCGGAAGCATATTTAAACCTCTAAACACCAAATTGCCAGTAATTTGCTCGGCTCAAGTCGAATAAGACAAAATAACACAGAGAGAAGGTCACGATTCTTCAACCATAAAGGAATTTAAATTCTTGCAAATGCATAATTGGTTGTGTAACTCGGACTGCCAGGAAATTTCTAAATTGGCAGCACCGACTCGCTGTTGGCCGCCTGCGCAACGAGCTGGAAGCTTCAGTGCAATGCACTGGCCAGCCTAGTCAAGAATATCTGGCGCCTTTGTTCATCTGCCCTCTCACACGAACCACTGAGACTGCAAAGCCGCTCTGATTTTCGTCCATCATTGTATCCTGCGGCACGCGTTCTCATCGGGGCCCATCCGGTCCCCAATAAAGGCTACTCAGAGGCTGTTTTCGTATGTAACTGTAGTTCAATGCGGTTCGACCCTTTGGTGTCTCCTTTTGTTTTATTTTCAAGCATTACCCATTTTACTTTGAAGTGCTCGTCACTGATGGCCGAAAGGTACAAACTGAGGACTCGATTTGGTATTGCCATCCTGTATATAGTGATCTGCTGTATGTACAGTCAAACCTGGGGCGGTATTCTCGTAACTGTCCCTTTTGAAAACGTCCCTTTTGAGTCCCTTTCTTCGGGACGTACTTACGGTTAAGCAATGGGCGTTGGCAGTAGGTTTGTTGCGCTTGCGTTACGTCACTTCCGGTTGTTTGCTTCTAGCCAATCAGAGCTCGCCAAAAGGGACACTTTTGAAAGGGACGCAAAAGGGAGTAAACTCGAGAATACCGCCCCTGGGTACAACGAAGTTGACAAAAATTAGCACTTTTTCGTTACATGCAGGTTTCGAGTTAAGGCTGGCATAAATGAAGCAGAAACGAAGTCAAAATGCTAGAAATCAATCAACGTGAACTCACCTTTCGTGTATTTATTTCACAGCGAAAAACTGCGTGAGTTCCGCCTCCTGCTTTTGCACGAGCTTAGGCACTACACGGCGCTCCAGTGAAGTGAGGTCACTTACCCCCGTATCAACAAACGCAACTTAAGTATCACCTTTACCTTTTGACACTTTTCTGTGCCTTAACGGGTTTCAAGGACCAAACTTATGCTGAAAGGGTGCCTTTTCGCGATCTTGGTTCTCCTTGATGCACTCAAAATTGTTGAAAGGGTGCTAGCTTGGATACTGTATACCGGGCAGCAACGTTCTTCTTTCTAGCCGGCGGAGACGGCACTTAAAATTGCGAGCTTGTCTTGAAACGACAAAACTTTTCGTTTTGTGGCAGCAGAACTGACCACCGACGAACCGACAGCACAGATGGCAGTGGAGACGCGCCGACAGGAAGGTATAGCACCTAACGGACACCGCAGACACGCTGGAAACGCGTGGTAGTTGGTGGTGAGGGCGAAGTTCGCTAAATTAGTACATTTTTCGAGGCTACTTTTCAGTTAAAGTGCAATAATCAATGGATCATCAGCGTATCGAATTTGTTGCATCAAGGTTAACCTTCACAATGCCTTCGTTACATAGATGTCGCCAGCCCATGGGGTTTTATTGGGACTGGCAATGGTGAATTGAAAAACTTCTTTAAATCCGGGAATTCGTTACATAGAGGTTTGTTATATCAAGGTTTAACTGTATTATACGCCAGCATTTCCCGTAGTTGGAATAGCCTCGGCCTCGTTTATTTTTGAGAGGGGTTTTCGCATCAGCAAGTGCTGTAGTTGTGAATACGGGGATAGTTACTGAGAGTTGTGACTGGTAGAGAACACGTTAACACGCCGCCTTACGTTTCAGGACGGACGAAGAGTCTAGCGGAGCGTTTACATTTACAGCTTCAGTTCGCCCGATTATTATGTGATTTGCTTTACCTTGGCCTCCGCACATTGGGCAAAAAAAGCCCGAAAGAGATTTAATGTACTTCTAATGGCGCGCCACTCGCGCTAAAATGCTTCTGCACACGTGGGCGCGGGATTTCCGCGAATTTTTCAGGGATCGTTTATTTAATCTGTAAAATAATATGGGGCTGTTGTATCGAACCACGGTCTCTTCAGTTAGCCTACGTGATGATTGAATGTAGCCTGCCGCTTGCGCTGAATTGCACGCACGAACGGCCCAGCCTGAGCGATCAAGCGCTGTCGAATTTTTGCCCAGTCACGTGGTACCGCAGCGGCGAGGCTCCGAGCCAGTGCAGCTGCGACGCCTCCCCGCAACAAAGCACGTGGCGTGAGGTCATAACTGCCGCACTTGCACTCAGGCTACTGCAAGTCATTGCGACGCGATGACCTTGCGAGACATGGCGTAGGAGGGCTGTCGCTCTGAAATGCGCCGGACGATGCCCGTTTGAAGCGCAAGCTATACGCTGCTGCGGGAGTGCCCGAGATTTCAATTTTAACTCGCAATAGTCTTAGTGCCTACGGGATGCTACAGAGGAGAGCAGGTAAGAAATTACGTAACTCGGCGTATGACCGTTTTAAAGTAAAGAGTGTCAGAGATGATGGCGATAGAGGCGGAAAGAATGTTCCTTCATGGCATCATGCATTGGGCAAAAAAGAATAAACATTTTTTTTTTTTTCAGGAGCTGGGAGGTGATAACTTCTGACTTGATTGATTGTAGGGTTTAACGCGCCGACGCAACGCCGCGATGAGGCGCGCTGTAGGGGAGGGCTCCGGGATAATTCTGACCATTTGGGGATTTTTAACGTGCGCCGAAATCTCGAACACACGGGCGTTTTTGCTTTTCGTCTCCATCAGAAAAGCGGCCGTCTCGGCCGGGAATCGAAGCCGCGTCCTCATGCTCAGCAGGTCAACGCCTTAGCCACTGAGCCACCGCGGCGGGTAGTGATGACTTCTGATCTATGGTCGACAGGTGATGAAATGTAGGGGGGTGCTGAAAAAAAGAAAAAAAAAGAATGACACTTTTGCTGTCTACCTTCGGCGCCGGAAGTTGCATAGAGCAGCAGTGAAGCTGCGCGCTCACGTGAGGCGTGGCTTCACCTGGGGGATATTCTACGGCGGACGTCCTGTGGAAAGCACGAAGGCGGGCAGTCGCTTCGTGCGCTGCGACACGACTCTGGATCCCGATAATCTGGCGGAGGGCAACCTGGTCTTGCCGTAGAGGCTAGTAGTAGTAGTAGTGTAATAACTTGCTAAATTGTATGGCTGGGGACCTAATTGCAAAAGGGACGCTTGGAAGGTGATAAGTGTGGCTCACAATTGAAGCCTCGCAGGCGAAACTCCATGGTGAGCTAAGGGTTTCGTTGGAGTTGGTTAGCGGCCGTATCCCATCTGCGCAGCAAACCGCCGACATGGGCCGATTGTTGTAGCGGCTTAACGCTCTCTCACCCGAGGTGATGCACGTTAGGAGTCACTTCACTGGCACACGCGTGGCTCTTTACTAGCGCTGGCGATGGCGGGCTGTCGTGGTCGCTTCGTTGCCGTCGCCCCTTCCACAACGCGATGATGTCAGCGTTCGTGGCGTAGCCAGATCGGGCCTTATTGATAAACGCTTGCCCTGCGAGACAGTCCTGTGGTCGTCCGTTTTGGGGGATGGCAGTTAGAAGGTTGTATCGACGACTTGCTTCATTTGACGCCTTTCCTATTCTCGGCTGATGCTAGGTAGATCTGGAGGGTCATCTCTTGAAGGCTGGATTGGTCAGGAGGTTCATGTGCCACTTTTCATACACTTGGCTACTTTCCACGGTAAAATGGTACTGCTGGTAATGATAATGATAATGGTGATCGTAACGTGAGCACACATTTTTGACTCCGCAGACGAATAGTGAGTGCGTAAGTTTGTATTTCTTAGCAGGGTTTGCAATCGGCTGTCAAAAGCAGCCTTTGGTCAAAACTGCGTTTTCGACGCATTGACACTTCGCTCATAGAAACTTCTAAATTCACGACTGAAAAATCGGCGGACGGAATGCTCGTCGTCCGGACGGAATGCTCGTCGTCCTCGCAAATCAAACCAAATGTGACCCCAACTTGCTCTTGACAATGGAGCGGACTGAGGTGTGACGGGCCTTCTACAAATCGTCATTCATTATCTGCCAGCGCTTGGGAAGTTAAGAGGGCGAGAGACGGCCTGCAGCCTCACCCCGTGGGTTTCGCTCAAAAGCGACGCTTCCTTCCCCGATAGAGCACTGTACCGATACTGCACAGTTCGCGGCCGGAGGAGCGGAAGCCCCTCGGCGGCCGTTGTCGCACGACGGCGGCGACAGCGCATCGCACTCGCTCCATCGCCATACGACGTTCGGCAAACACGGCACGTCGATCCTTCTTCTGGAACCGCGAGTACGAAGTGTTGGAGGGAGATAACGGAGCGAGGGACGAAGCAGGTGCGAGAAGGGAACTGGGGAGTGGGTGGGAGGGAAAGAAAGGGGGGGAGGCAGTCGCCAGCGCCGGGCAGCAAGCGGCGCTCGCTGGCTAGTCCTGCGCAGGACCATGTGTCGTCACTACCGCACAAGCCGGGAGTTCGTCATAGCGAGGCCCGGAGGAGGAAGGAGATAGGGGGTTTGTACACGCGGTCCGAGCTGAACCCGAGTGTGCCGAGCTTTTAGCAGCTCACATTTCCGAACCATCAGCAAAGTCAACAGACGGGGAGAACACCGCCGCTTCGTGCGCGTCCTCGTTGTCCTTTTCTTCTCCCACCCTTTTCTCTCCCTCTCTCTTTCCCTTTCTTCATCTGCGTAGGCTTTCTCTTCCCCGTTCTTCCCCCCCCCCCCTCTTTCCCTATATGCTTGAGCCTCGCACCGTGCTGCGACAGTGCCGCTACCGATATGCAGTCTGTTAGGGCTCCGAACAAAGGACAAATAAGCTGCCCCGGCCGATAGCTCGACCGACCCTCTTTCTCGTGCACGTAGTTACGGCGCCTTCCTTTTCCACCCCTCTTACGGGCTCTCGGAACCTGTCATCCCTCCTCCCTTTCCTTTTTTTTATGTCTCTTGGTGTCCGCCTGCAGCTTCTCTTACGAAACTGGGCTCTCAAGTGGCGCACGCACTTGGGCTCTTCCTTTCTACGTGCTCGCCCTGTTTGCATCTTCTCTGTCTCTATCTCTTTTGCTTTTTTTCCTCCCTGCCTGTTGTTTTCCCCTTATATCAGGTTCCCTGGGAGACTAAGCTTCCGTGGAAGGTCTTCTTTTCCTCATTATTCATTTATTATTTCTGACCCGCGAGTACACGAAGCACCTTCTTCGGTGTAGCTTCGTTAGGCCTCGCCAAAACTGCGCAGCGTTTTCGTATGCGTTGAGCGGCGTTACAGTTTTTTGTTGTTTTTACCTCATTTTGTGCCTTGCGCTGTCCGGATTAAACTGGAGCGAACTGTGCTGTGCACTTTCCTTTCTTGTCCCGTGCTCCAATGCACATTGGCGAAGTGCGCGTTTGGGAGGTGAAAGTGGGTGGTGGTGTCCGCACGTCGCATGTGCTATTATATTGCTAAACTTTGTCCTGAAGCGCCATCGGTGATGTAGACGCCCTGCCCACCGGCCCATGTTTTGCCAGCTAAAGCGAGCAGCCATGTTTATGTTGACTTTGCGGGGGACACCGTGAGATGTCAAACAGGGTCAGGGACTGAGTTTTTCCAAGAATCCATAAAAATGTCTGAAGGCTGTTGTGTACGAAGCCAGTATAGGCTAAATCGGAGTTCTCCCGCCGATTTTGTTTGTTAAATTTTTTTCTCCCTTCAAGACGCGTTTCTTACGCACCGTCCGGTCAATGTGATCATTCGATTTTTTTTTTTTTGGTTTTGACTCTGATGTTTTACGGACTCAATTTTCTCTGGAAGCAGCCGAGTTTTAGCAACGGAAAAGCAAGGTAGGGAGGAGGGGATGGAAGCGTCAGGAGAGTGACTATTTCCCTGGGTGGTTACATCGCTATACACCCCGTGAGTAGGGGCTTCATGCCTAAGCTGATCTATTATGTCACGTAGGCGGCAGAGGCCCACTTAGAAGGCCAGGGCAGGCGTCTGGTTCTTGGTCGCGTACCGTTCTTTGTTGATTTTTAATTGTATTTTGCCTCTCTGCGGACAGTTCCCTTTTGTGGGTTCTTTTTTTATTGTGAAATATTTATTGCTCTTTTACCAATATCCGTTTCGTACGTTGTCGCTGAAAATATCCCGTTGATACTTCGCAGGTATGCAATACTCGCCTTTGTCACAATAGCTAGGCGAGTGTCGGGTTTGCTGCCTGCCTATAAGGTGAGCGGTCGCAGTAGTATAGTGTACGCTCGTAATGAATCCTTCGCTTGCATCTATCCAGTATTACTCGCTTTAAAAAGGGGAGCAACCACGGCGCATATTTAGCCTTAATTTATGGCGCAGAAACGTTGGATTTTACTAAGCACCCTGAACGAAGTGTCATTGTATCTCTCAATGAAATAAAAAAAAAGTTAAACCCAGTTCCACCCAGTGTGAAGTGTGCTGAAAGATTGGAGCTGTGGTTCGCTTATGTTGGTTTGAACGTCAACGGGCGCTCGCCCGAGAACGGCAATGCCGTCGCCGCGCGAATTCTACGGATCGCGGAAAGAAACTAACGTCAGCGGCGGGAGGCTCCCTTCCCTCTTCCTCCCTTCGACAGCACTGCGCCCTCTGTCGGTGAGTGTAGGATCCGGTTTCTGCGAGTCGAGTCCGGCCGTGTGCGAGGGCGCCAGCGACGAGACGGCAGCGCCCTCTATCGGTGGGCCTGAAAACCGGCTCCTAGCCCAGCGTGACATACGACCTACAGCAGACTTACGAAAAACCTCGACCTACAACAGCTCCTGTGTTTAAAAAAAAACAGATACAGTGACCGCTCACGTGTCGCTCTTGGCTACATGTTCGACACCACACGTATCGAACGTGTTTGACTGTGTTCGACACTTGGCTATGTTTTCGACACTTTGCGGGTGCCAGTTGCGAACTTCGAGAACCGTTACAAACCCCCGGCGCGCTCACATGGAGGCTTGCCGATAACGAGGGCGTTGGTTATGGCAGCCTTAATGCCGAAATGCGGTATAAGAGGGTTTCTCGTCAGTCGACTGCTCTTGACAGGCTGTAGAAGCGCTAGCCACGGCCCGGTGGTCAAAAAGAAGGTCCCTTTCACCCCGTGTTTTCAGAGTGGTGCTGGCTGCCACCTTCAAGCTTCAGAGATAGTTGCGCTAATTATAAATACCCCACTAAATGACTGAGAACACAGTCGCCCAGACAGCCCAATTAGTAAGGCATACAAGGTGTAATCGGAAGGCGTGGGTTCGGTTCCCACTCGCCAGGCCTGTTTTGCGTCACTTTTTTTCTATAATAATTGGAATTGTTAACACTTCACTAATAATTGTACAGTCCCCTATGCCTCCCCTGGTGTTGCAAACTGCTGCAGGCCTTTCCTTCTGTATTTCCTCAACAAGCTTCTCATCCTAACTATATATATATATATATATATATATATATATATATATGTATATATATATATATATATATATATATATATAATAACGTTGACAGCTCTACCCGGAGCTTCCGTGGGCTAGGTCACGGCAGCTGGCGCTGCGTCACGCGTGGCACGCGAGACTAGCAGTCTTCTAGCTGCGACGCGAAGCGACGGGCACAGCCCAGCGTCCAGACTGACCGCTCACGCGATGCCGCGCTGCTGCAGTTTCCTGCCGTTGTGCCGAGGCCATCTTCTTCGGCCGCCCATTATCTGGCGGCGAGGCTGCTGCGCATGCCCCGTGCTGCCGTGGCTTCCGGAAGTGCGTGACGGACGCTGGACAAGACAGAAAGTTCGGCGCTTGTCTCCGAGCTTCGCCTGTACAATTTTGCCTCCCGCTGCTCTTTATTTCTTCCACTTTGTAACGCTGCCCGGAGTTCAGTTTAGGTTAGTACATGTCGTGTCAGCTCCTGCTAAAGTGCGGGCGTCGTCTCGACCGGCACCCACGCGCTCGGCATGCGTAAGGGTAGACGTTCACCCGGATAGGAGGTACCGCTATTCTTATCTACATGGTGCAGCGATAATTTGAAAGCAAAAGTTTAGGCGAGGATTTTTCACTCCGGGAGGATAACTGCCCAGGCTTTACAATGACGGATTGCTTGTTTAACATAATGCAGTGCCCTCGCTCAACGAAGTCCTCGGAGCAGGAAATCGACTTCGTTATAGACAGTACTCGTTTAAAATGGATATGGTTTTCTTTCCCAACACTGGTGTTGGGGCCATGAAAAACTTCGAATAAAGCGCGTTCGTTCAATCGTGTTTTTTTTTCGTACTGTGTTCTCGAGATATTTACATTACAATATTTACGGCAGGAAAATCGCACACGTCTGCTTTTCAGACTGGTGACAGCACAGTGATGTCTTGTTTGAGAATATGCTTTTTATGCCGTGTTGAAAACTCCGTGGTTTTCGATGAAGTGAAGGTATCTTTTCGCTCGTTTATTTGAAAACACGGTGTGGCTGGTGCTCGTGGCTGCTCCTTACCATAACGTTGCCATTCCTAACTATTTCACAGGCGTACCAAAAGCTCATTGCTATTTACATATTGCGCGTTTTGCATGTTAAGAAAAACTTTGATACAGCGAATTGGTTGTTTTAGATTTCTGCGGAATTCGTTGCCAAGTTGTGTTGGCCTGGCTTGTTAAGGTTTTTTTTTTTTTTCGGGAGAGAAGCTGTTTTTGTCTCGTAATGTTCTGACCTCGCATTTTTGCCACAGTTTAATCGAGCCGAGAGTTCGGCAGCGAGGTAGTGCGACGCGAGTCCTGACTGGGTCCGGAAGGACATGCAGATAACGCTCCCGCACTATCTCTGCCAGGCGAGTAAGTGGAATGAGCTGACTGTATCCTACGCTGACTGCTTTCATAACGCTTTCTTAAGCTTGAACGGGGGCAATATAGAATTCTCCTCCGGATGTTCGCTTTGCACAAGATATTTCTTGCGGTATATTCAGTGTTTCGCGCAAACTTTTCTTCTTATCTCGAAAGTATTGGCTAGACAGGTTTCTGACTTGAAGGGCCCTTACTTCTTGCTAAGGGCTTGTAGCAGAGTCATAAGTTTAATTGTCCAAAGCAAAAAGTTATGAAGATTCGCTGTACACTCAAACCCGTTTATAGAAAACTGCAATATGCACCGCGATTAGTTCGATATATCCAATAGTTCGATATAGCCGAACCCGCCTATAACGAGCTTATTGTTACGAGTTCGCAATCCGCGGAAACCTCCCCCCCCCCCCCCCCCCCTCACCAACTCTGCCATCCGTGTATGCAGAAACGAACACAGTACAGTAGCCATTACAATTCCAAAATAACCCATTTATTGCAAATAATAAAGCTACTTTTCACCTTAACTGCCCACATTGCAAAAAAAAAAAACAAAGCGGTGATTTTTGTTTTCACTTTCGTTTTGGCGGCTTCACCTAGCATAGCATTCTCTACACGAAACATTGTTTGCACCAGTTCGAGTCCGCGTCCTCAAAAATCTAAGAAGCATTGGCGGAGCACATCGACTGCCGAAAGCGTTTCATTATAAGCGTCGGTCGGATTTCACTCGCGACATCATCGGGAACGCTGGGGAGCTCTTCCCACAGTTCACCGATGCCTTGGTCCGGACTCGCTGACTGGGCGGGTTCCGTCGCGAGTCCCGCTCGTCGGAAACAGTTACGGAAAGTATTGGGCGTCACGTCGCTCCGTGCGAGGCGCGATGTCTCAGTCGCGGCTTTTTCTCCGTGGTCGCGGCCAATCCACTTCTCAATCGCCGCTCCGAGATCATGCATTTCGGAGGCTATTCTAGGCGCCCAGAGTTCGATATATCGGATGTGAACTTCGTTATAAAGAATATGTTCCCCATGTATTTCCCTAACTGAATTATTTTTGTTCGATATATAGCATAATTCGCTCTATCCGGGTTCGTTATAGCAGGGTTTGACTGTATTGCGATTCTGGTTGAATGAACTTGAATCGCAATTTGCCTCTCGTAACTATCCCTAACGGCTCTTCGTGCATTCGCAAATATTTGGTTTGGCCTCTCCTGCAGGACAGACGCAAATTCTTAAGTTTAAATTTATTTCATAATATTTATATTGGTTCCTCTGGTTTGTATAGAGACATGTATAGTAAAGATCCCAATTATGTATCCTCTCGCCTAGATGACTCACGCAAAGTTCGCAAATACCGCAGTCCTATAAATACCTACAAAAACTCACTCTTCCCCAAAACCACACACGAATGGAACAACCGACCAGGATATATTGTCTCCATCTGGCCACCCTCATTTCAAAATACTTCATCAGGATTTTTGTGCAAATGAAATATCTCAATTTCTCTTTGCATTTCTGTTTCCGTGTTTTCTTTTCTATGCCTTGTTTTCTTCGTGTTCGCAGGAATCTGTTCACACTGTATAAGTTGAGCGTGCTTACTCGTTTGTTATCGGTAATCCTACCCTGTATCAAATTTTATCTTTTCTCGCCCACTGTAAGGCCAAAATTTGGGCCTTGTAGGTGTCGATAAATCGATCGATCGATCGATCGATCGATCGATCTATTGATCAATAAAATAAATAAATTAATTAATTAATTAATAAATAAACTTTACAACTTCGTGCTTTAATTGGCTAGTTTGTTTCAGGCATATTTATCTGCCGCCCTCTGTTGTAAAAATATACTTGATGGAAGTAGCTGTCATGTGTGTAGGCGCGTTCTTGTTTTAGACCTGCATAATTGGATGCGATATGATATGTTGACCCTGTACGTTTACCGCCTTCGTCTGTGCGGCCTCGACGGCTGGACATTTCCGGCCCTCTCCCTTCCCCTGTGGCTTCGGGCCATCCTTTCTTTCTTCCAAGTTTTCTTCCTTCCCTGTACGTTATGATAGCGCAGCATGCATGAACGATGCAATATGATAAGACCGACTTCACCTTACTTTTACATCTTGCTTACAGTGGTCGTGTACTGATATCATGCGGGGACGCCGCACAGGTCTTGGCACGCGCAAACTTACCAAGTTTGTCTTCGGACGCTTTGAATACGAAATTCGAAGGACAGAAAGGTTTTTTTATGTACGCGGGAAAGTTCCTTCCGTCAAATGCTCAGGTCGCGTCTTGCCGTACTGTCCATTGATTTTGAGGTGCGCTTGCTTCGTCTACGAAGAAAAGTCAGCACATTGGCGACAAAGGATAAAGGACAAATATCCAGACAAAGGAGTCTGGTACACCTAGGATCTCGTACACCTAGGTACACCTAGGATAACGAAGGGTGCACCAGCCAGCGTTCTATAGGCGTTCTATGGTGGCCTGGGTGCATCCTTTTCAAATTTTCGGTACGGTAATTGCCTCTACATGCCATTCTTCGTTTCCGGCGTTTTAGTTGCTTTCGTTTGAGCAATGCCGCTTTAGTTTTAATTCCAAGTACAGAATCGTACGAAAACACAGGCAAGGAGCAGCGGTGTTGTAGCTGCTGCCTTATCCTCAGGAGTGTTTATTAGTGCAAAACGACCGCACGATTCCTGACCGGTCTGTGTTTAATGCCGCAGCGTGTTCTATCCCACAGGTTCTATCCCGTAGAACAAAAATTGGTGCTCTGCTATTCGACCCAACATCTTTGCCAGTATAAGTAATCAGGGAGGAAAATTGATTGCAACGCTGCTTTCGTGCAGGGCATGTGCTTTCATATTGCCGGCGATTCGTTTCACACGGAAAATCACTTAGATCGCGAGACACCTTGATTGGCCTCAAACGGTGGAGCAATCAATTAGAATCGCCAAAATGCCGAGCACACGCCCTGCAGGTAAGGACAGCGACGGATTTCCGTCTCTGCTTTAGACCCCGCTAACTTCTACGGGCAAACTTGCGTATGTTGTAATAAAAGAAAAATAGCGCTAAATGCGGAACTTGCCCGTGGTCATTGCCCTAATTTCATAACTTCCTTTGCTCCATTTTTTACCAAATTTACCAAACTTGGCGCCATAAAATACAGCATTTACCAATTCAAAACCAAGCGCAGGGCAGGGACACACAGACCACAGACAGCGCTTGTCTTGTATCTGCGTTTCTTTTTGTTGCTCGCGTCACCCCACACGCATACACAGTTTTTCTCGCTTTTGACAGATTTAGGACACGTCGTTTTTTTTTTTTTAATTTCGTCATTGAAACAAAAAATGCTACTTTCGGTGGCACCTTCGGGCGCTGTACGGCTTCTCCAGTAACGAACGTCGATCATTCATGCTCCCACGCTCCCCCTCCTTTTTTCCCCGTCTTCCCGTCGTTTGGGAATCTCCGCTGTGCGCGTCTGAGCGGCCCCGCCCTGTCGGGCGACTGTGTCGGCCAACGCCCTGTGGCATATCGGCGGCAGATACGTATCTGGCCTTTGTTTAACCAGCAGCCCGCCGCACGACGAGCCTGTAACTCCTCTGCGTGCGCACGTCGACAGGCGCTTCTTTGTGCCTTCTGTCGCCGGCTTCGTACCGCAGGAATGAAGCGGTAATGACCCCGCTAATCAATAACGCACTTCGGCCGAACAAAGTTTTCCCATCTCCCCCTTTCTCTCCCGCTGTCATTTTTCTTCGCGTCCTCTGTCAACCCACTTTGCACCCTGGCTTTTTATCTCGTTTCCTTTCTTGTGAGTTCAATTAGGCGGCGTTGGCTCGGAGCGCACTTTTCGAGCTTCTAGCTTTCATCTTTGGTTGAGCGCGACGGTACGTACCCGGCTGTTTTTTGCGTCGTGATATTCCCGCTCTACTCTGTTTACGTAGGTAATGAAACGGAACGCATGGGTAGCGTGATTTCATTCTCGATAAATTTAATTGTACGGTACTTTTGTTGCAAGGCGAGGCTTGACGCGCTTGTAGCTTTTGTGGGCTGTTATCGTTTACGGCTTCGCTTGAATTTGTGATACCTCGCAGTGGTCATTCTCCTTCAATGCTGGGGGAGCTATTATTTGCGTGTCGCCCAACAATTCTCACTTTCTATCTGGGCTTCGTTTCCGCGTTCGTCTCAGAAATGCCGTTTCTTCGTGCCGCATTTGCCCGTAGACGTCGGTTGATTTTGCATCATTTCCCTTCTCCTCACCATCGCAATGTGAGAAATCCTGATCATGCAGGCGAGCGTATAGTTCGTGCCTCATCTCCTGCCCACATAAAAAAAAGAGGCTTGATATTGGCCCAAACGGTATCACATTTCACAGGGCCTCACATTCCTTGTCCACATACAAAAAAAAAGAGGCATGATGTTGGTCGAAACAGTAGAATCATAATCGAACCATGCAAAACAACGACTGCCTTCGTCATATTTGCAAGCAGTTTCGTCCTTGAAGCGATGACATAAGTTCAAGTTAGGATGAGGATTCGCTGAACCCGAATCACGAATTTTAAAAGTTCGGTATTGAAACAAATTTTCAGCTGATTCCTGCAACAATGAAATCTCCCGTAAAGTCAAAATGTTAAGAACTAGTTCGAATTGGTTGCCGCGCCAACTGGACAAAGCGTGCGTATAAGTAAATGCAATTGCCACGCAAATCAGCATTTATTTGGTAAACCGATGGCGAAGCTCCACGCTGTGCCTTCTAACAGTTAACACGATCGTCTTTGAGACGGACCGTGTACAATCACACAACTGACGGTTGACTCGACGGGGTATCCAAGGGCTCTTGGACCGCCCATGTAGCACTCTCACACCTAACCGAGATACGGAAGAAGTCCTAAAAGTATACCAGCGCGACAGGAAACTGCAAAGCTGCACGCCGCTAGTGAACGCTTCCGTAGTATTGGCTTGGAAACATAATGCGCGCCATGACGGAGAAATATACGGAATATTGTGATCGCAGTATAAGCTAAGACAAGTGAGCGGGGAGCGAGAGGTGGGCGCGCGAAGCTACAGAGAAACATGTCGACTCCAGGAGCGACGGATTGAAGGTTCGCGGTGTGACTTGCGCCTGTAAAGCGTGCATTGCTGGTGGGCTTCCGAGTTCTGTGGCTGAGCCGGCGTAAACGGCCTAGGGACAAAACAGGCTTGGCACGTCCGCTGGCATGCTACGCAGACGTAAATGCGGGTGCGTGTGGTGGGGGGGAAGGGGGGGGAGAGAGAGAGAGAGAGAGAGAGAGAGAGAGAGAGAGAGAGAGAGAGAGAGAGAGAGAGAGAGAGAGAGAGAGAGAGAGAGAGAGAGAGAGAGAGAGAGAGAGAGAGAGAGAGAGAGAGAGAGAGAGAGAGAGAGAGAGAGAGAGAGAGAGAGAGAGAGAGAGAGAGAGAGAGAGAGAGAGAGAGAGAGAGAGAGAGCACCTTGCACCTTGCACCTTATATGTAGTTTCGAGAAACGAAACCGAAGTTCCGGCAGCCTCTGGCCTGTTAACTCTGGCCTGTTAACCGTGCCCATCAAGCGTCCCCGTAAGTGTTTTCGTCTTGGCACGAAACGAAGTCGAGTTTGCTCTTTCGGCTTGACTAGGAAAAGTTCAGGTATTTTTAAGTGCCGATTTCAAGGCACCCTGACGGCCTAGTCCCACTGACAAATTCTATCATACTCCATTGGAAAGGAAAGTCTGGGGAGATCCTTCTCAGCAAATTGCATTTCCGGCTGTTGGGCCACTACACGTCAGAGATCGGAACACAGTGTCGCACGCCTTAGTGAGGACACTAAAGAGAGCAAGCCACCACGTAGGAATGCAAATATATTAAGCCCATATCTCATGGCCGGCAATACGTTAGTACCATATGTGCATAAACATCGCGATATAATTTTATGCCTAGTGCTTCCATTATATTATTTTCTTGAAACGGTACCATACGTTAGGCGTTGTACACCAAACCGAGTGAGCGCCTTCGAAGTTATACATTGTCCTTCTGAAGGGTCTGCCGGCCATCAGAAGTGTTCGGACGCAGGACAAACGCCTCAGGTGTTCTTCGAAAATTCGCGCCGCGTCCTTTGGCTGAGTCGTTATCGTCAGCTGGAATTGACCTGTATGGTTATGTGGCTTTCGGCCCTGGTGCAGCCGCTGCCGCATCTCTTCGCTCGCAGCTATGACCGCTGACTGACCGCGCGCTTAAGAAGCCTGGCGAATGGCCCAGGTACTCGAACGGGAGATTGCGCTGACCCGATAAAGGCTGTTACCGGACAGTTCTCGAAGCGGATACGATAGTTTCAACTATTGATGCTGACATGTCTGTTCACCAAATGCATCATAACTCCAAATGGATGAACTCGACAAAAATCTACTCGGTCCGGACTGCGAGTGAAACTTTAAACGACACTTACGTTGGGTCCTGATTAGAGCTGTCCGCAGGCAAGTGAAATATGATTACATCTCCGCTTATTCAATCGGACGCAATACAGTAACTCTGCCGCGTGAGTGTTTTGTTACCATATGTAGCATCAATCAGGGATCCTGGATGCGGCAGCTTGACGAACAGCCTTGTGCTGGCACCCGTCTTCAAGCTCTGCGCCAGAGGAGGGGTGGCTCTGACGAGAAGGCAGACTTCTCGTGTCCCCTTATCGGCACCGTTGTGGGACGTCATTAGATGCTGCACCTTGCTGTCCTTGCCTGAAAGCCACGTGTGGGTGTTCTCGCGCAAGCACCGACGGGGGCTGGGGGGGGGGGGGGCGGCGGTCGGTCACTGCGGGATGTCTGTCCTCCAGCTTTTCTTATTCTTCCCTCCGCCTTGCTAAATCTGTGCTCCCCCTTTTTATCCTTCATCTCGCTTCCCAGCACTCTTCCCGTTCTCGCCGTGGAGAAATGCTCGGTTTCTCGATACGTCTCTGCAGCGCGCTCAGTCGTGGCTCGTTAGCGGGCCGATTCTGCGGTGTCAATGGCCCCCAAAATTGCCTCTACTCACGTTTACTGGTGACAGCGCACGGTCGGCTGCTGCTTCTGTGTTACTCTCGATTGCTTAATGCACGTCGAGGGGGATTTTATGGAGGCGCGAGACAGTGCCGATTGCGACGCTTTACCGCGCTGCAACTAACTGTCACCAAAAACTGAGAAACGTTGCTCGGCACGAAGAAGAATGAAGATATTGCTGATGCTGATTGCTTTTTTTTCCCATAATGCTTTCGTTAACCGGAAACGTTCGTTCGTTTTTCTGTGTAACATAGTTTTGCGAACGTTGCTGTATAGTGTTTTAAATAATCAGAGCCCGAGGAACGCAATGACACGTAAGAAGCACGGCGAGAAAAGCGCATGTCCCGTCGTTACGCATCCTGTTATTTCTTCTATTTTCCCTTCAATTTTTCGACGTTCATGATCACTAGCGTGCCAGCTTGGGCTTATAAGGAAGTATAAAATCTTCAACTATGAACTCATTGACGCCGGGTGCTTCTGAAAGATCTTGAACCAACTGCTCAGCGATTTCACATTAACTGAAACGCGTGTGCGGTTTGTAGATGAAGGCTAATTGGAGAGTGATATCTCCGTTCCACCGTCGCTCACTGCGCGTAATCACAGAAAGAGACTCAGGAGAAGAGCTTGATTCTTAGGTTATCCACATTAACGAGACGAAGAACAGCGTATTTGGCAGCCAAAGTTGGTGACCAAAGTGCCGCTGAATTAACCTCGTGAGCGCTTGTCGTTCTAAAGAGGTTCTGGGAGCGGCTTCCCGGCTATCCGCTTCTAATATCGTTGGAGCGTCCCAAAACTTTTCCCGAGCCAATCGCCGCGGATGTTCCCCGAGGACGGGGCCGTGCGCCGAGTGGCTGGCTGCCTGCCTCCTCGGCGTGTCTTTCGAAATAACGAAGGCTGGCATCAGACGCTCCTGCGGAGGGAGACACGACGCGCGCGACAGCCGCTTCGTCGTCTAACAAGGGATCAATGGGAGCTCGATGAAAAGATGTCGGCCCCCGTCATCCCTCCTTCCTTATCCACCTCCCCCTCACCTAACTCTTAACTCCCGCCGACTGGCATGCTATACGTGCAGTGTCCGGGATTGGATGTCGCTGTCTTCATCGAGAGCCTTTCCCTTGCCAAATGCCGCCTCCGAGTCAAGGATCCCGGGCCCGCGAGCCAGAGCCCGCTGTTATCAGAGAGGCGCGCGGCGGGCACGCGACCTCTTCCCTCCCCGTCCTTTTCCTCCTCCTCTGTTGCGTAGTTGCTACGCGGCTTATCTGGTTCCTTCACTAAGCCGCCCCGAGCTCGCGCGTGGGGGCCGCCTCAAGTTAATTGTCTGCGCCTCGCGCTCGCTTTTGTCTTGGCGGCGAGCCCGAGATTTCTGGCCTTTTTTCTTTAGCGTCTCGCTTCTTCCTCCTTTTCTGTCGTGTCCCGTTTCTTCGCCCTGTTTTCTTCCTCTCGTGTTGCCTGATTTCATTGTGCCGTCCCGCTCTGTGGCACCCTTGTTATTCGAGACGAGTTGCTGTTCCGCGTGCGACGGCGAGACCTCGGAGCAATGTCGGGCCCATCCATGGAAGGCCCGGCGGAGATTGTGTCTTAAGCCTCGTTGCTTGCGTACGACTTAGCCCGCGAGACGCGCGCGACGTGATGACTCTCCAGGGGCATCTTCAGTAACAAAACGCCGCAGTGTCTTAGAAAAAGGGGGAGTCTCTAATGTATCAGCTTCGTTTTTTCAGTTATTTAGCGATAGCCGGTTCGACAATAGGCGCCTCTTACCGCGTCGAGTGTAGACAATGAATGTGTACGGTGTCATTAAAATCCATTCTTCTGAACTCCTACCGCGGGCGCAAACAACCTGCCGCGGTTGTTTGTACCCTTTGTTTTGCGTGCGTCTAAAATGACGCCCTCCGATTTCTTCACCCATCACCTTTCTTCCTGCGGGAAAAGAAGGAAGGTAAGCCAGTTATTCTCTTCTCGACCCCTGCTATATCCTCCGTTGCAGTTTACTGGAGTACCCCGTTTTTTAATAGGCTCTCGGATAGAGCCATTTCTAAAAGAACTCGATTGATCGAAATTCTTCAGGTATCACGCAGCCGCTTGCATTCGTTGCCAAGTTTACTGAGTGACGTCTATTCCCGCTAACCGACTAAACGCACAAAGGGCCGACTGGCTTTGCGTTAACCCGTTGTGCTCGCTTAAGTTGTGCGCGCTTCGCACGTTGCGCGTCTGGCAAACCCATCAACGGGTGCGGTCTTTGGACGTCTTCGTTGTCAGAGAGCGAATAGCAACCCTCTCAGAGCTTATAATTTGCGCGTCAGTCTCGGTACACACGTCGTTCGTTCATTCCACCCACCAGCCATGCGTTGTTGCTGCGTCGGCGGCGGCGGCGGAGGAGGTGGTTTCACTGTCGGTGGAGGCGAGTATAGATGAGCAGTCCGCTTGCTCCTTGTTCTGCTTGTCGACGTCGCGGTTGGGGTGTAGGAAGCTCGCTTCCCGAGGGATCGGGACGGATGCGGTTAACCGACCCGGCGGCACAGCACTCGGGGCAACCGTGGACCGGTCAGTCGGGCCAGCTCCCCGGGGGAACGGAGCAGCAGCGAGGGCGGCGAAGGACGACGCGCCATTAATGAGAAGGCCGGCGCCGAGGGACTTTTCCGATTCGCTCCCGTCTGGGAGAGCGCCGTGATGACGAGCTGGTCGACCGAATAGACTCTGACGAGATGGGCCCGCGCCAGCGGTGTCGTGCACGCGTTCGTGCGTGCTCGTCGGGATACGCTTCTTAACCCTCGGCGCCTCTGCACGCCTCCTTGTCTGGCCTCTGGCGAGGGCCCTTCGGGGGCGGCTGGGACGTACGGTGGAAAGTTTTGCATGGTCCTGCGGTTTTTGTGGTCTGGGGACAAACTAAGCTAACTTAGCCTCCCGGTTGGCGGCTTGCCACCGTCTGTTCGAACAATTCTTTCAAATTCGATTTCGCACGGCAAGGCGTGTTGCTTCCAAAAAATATAAAAAGCTCACAAATTTTTGCAAGCTTTTATCCTGCGCTACGCAACGCCAGCAGCGACGTCATTGGGGACGCACAAGCACCATGCTAGAAGCTAAACCGTTTGACTGAACGGAACCAGAGGCACCATAACAATCGCCCAGTAATGTTTGTTGGCGGTACCTTTTGTCGGCGGCTACCAAGCGCACAAACGTGTTCTTGTGACGCCGTAGGGCAGTGCACAGAAGGGGCAGTTAAGTGGCTAGCATTTTATTGATGTCAAGAAGTATTACCAGCAGAGCTGTTTAAGGTTCTAGTTCTGCCATTCAGCGTTAACAGCAAAAATACCAACAAATAATACCATGTGAGCGTGCGCCCTCCTTCGGCCAGCTCGACCTTCGAGTATTCTCTGCCCAGTGTTCGTGGCGTGATCTCTCGTGGGCTGTTTTCCTCGCCAGTTCATGTGCGTTCGCTCTTGAAGTGAGAACAGACGCCGAGTTCGCGAATATGGTTGCCGCGGGTTCTAGGGCGTGTAGCTAACATGGTCCACTTTGGCAGAGATTTGAAAGGCTGCCGACAAAACGATCCGGGCCTGCCAGTGATGGAGAACTTTCAGCGGCAAGTTAGGAAATCCATGTGAGGTGCAATAGCCGAGCAAAGCATGTTGTTGGGCTAGTTGGTTTATATTCATACTTAAAATTGCGCATTCAGACGGGACAAGGAAAAGAAGACGCAGGACGGGCCGCAGTCGACAATGGGAGGGGGGCCGCCTGCTTTGATGTTTCTCCAGCCTTGCACCACTAATGCAAGCTGCGCCAATTTTAACAGCAGAGCTGTTTAGCTCTTGTTTGCGCCTTCCGTAAACATAAAAAATACCAAGAAAACACTGAGCGCACGCGAGCGGGTGTCTCGAAAGGACCGTCCGGCATCGTCCAGGCTTGCGCCACGTGAGGGGCTCGCAAAAAGAAAAGGCAAAATACAGAGCGCACGTGCCACTCAGGGGTTGGGCTAGCAGCGTCGCCGACAAAACGATTCTCGTCTGCTCCTGACGTCACTTGCTCCGCTTTGCTTGGGGTCTGCGCTCATAAAACTCGGAAGCGCCGCGGTGGCAGACCTCTCTCCGACTCTGCGCCGAGCACACGGGGGTGGGGCGAGCAATGCAGATCCGGACGCCCGACGAAGGGGCGGCTTATCAGGAAGCGCGCTGCGCTGCCAGGCCAGAATGCAATCGGCAAAAAAAAAAAAAAAAAAAAAAAACAAGAAAAAGAAGTAATGTAGGCATTCAATGGCGAGGAAGTGCTCGACGAAGACTTTGCGGCGGCGGAGGATGAAGAATACGGAGACTAAATGGGGCACTGTACAGATAAAGCGCTTCTAAACTGTACACTTACAATCGACTACTGGGAATGTATTTTGGGGTAAAGTCTATTGTACCAGCAATCTCCTCCCGCAAGAATTATGATAATCCGTTCACTATCACCGAAACTACGCGCGGTGGAAAATCGCGCATAAATGTTCCCTCTCAACTCAACCGCGGACAGCGCCACGGAAGCTGCGCGCTCTCTCCCGGAGAGGGGGGCGGCGCGCGGCGTTCTGTTCGGCGTCCTTCGATATGTCACAGGCCGGGGAGTTTCGTCCTTTTCCCCGCAACGTAGACGGGTCTATTTCCGGTCTGGTGCCACAAAAAAAGCAGGCATGGTGGCCGGCTCGCAAGCAAGCGCCCAGGCTGGTATATAAGCGTTTTTGGAGCAATAAACGTTTGTTGTCGAGTGGGCTCATTGGAAGTGGAATATTTAGTTCGTCACTCAAACTCCGCGCGCACTCAAAACAAAAGAAACACCAAAAGCATGCGGACAGGTTCAGACATAGAAGAGGTTCATACACAGCGCCGACGACGGCTGATCGTCACAGGAAATGCCAGAATTACGCCGCGAAGTTGACCAGCGACAGCCAATAGGACAGCCAGGACAGCCATGGCCCGATTGACGTCGCAGAGGCCATGCCAGGGGTGCATAATGAGGAGAATTGAAGAGAGAGCGGTTGGTTTTTCCGCGTCTTTCACGGCGATTTGCGCGCTTACCGCTTCACGTGCACGTGTAATATTTGGCTCGGGTGTTCCTGGAAGTCCAGTCTAAACGTCGCGCAGGTTTACTTGCACTGCACGAAGAGTGTTGCAGGGTCCCTTTAATTTTGCGTTTCATTTGATCTTCTGCTTACGAGCGCCATGTCTATACACAGGATAAATGGTTCTCAGTAACTTATATCGGGCTCGTCGAGTTTAGCTTAGTGAGGCAATTACAGCTCTGCTGTGACAACAGGATTGCACCGTTGTTCAAGGTGGCATTGATCTCTATGTTAATTTGACTTTGTTTATACACGGAAAGGGCCGATGATAAGTCTGTAAAGATGCAGCTTGACCAGCCCGCCCACCCTTATCGGCGTTCAGCAGCAGATGGCAACATGCGCGCTGTACAGTCACTCCTGTAGCTAAAATAGCAATCCCATAGTAACAATTATTATTCCAGAAAAATAACCGCGCTGCTGCGCTTCGGAAACAAGCGCCCCAAATTGTTGTACAGATGCTCACAGTACCAGGAAACGTTTGTTAGCTTTAGTGACTAAAAGTAGAAGTGCTTCTATATATAAATATTCCTAACAGTACAGCACTAAACGTAGATCTGTCTACGAGGTGCATCTGCTTTTTATATTGTCTAGCTTAATTGTTCCAAGTTTCCGCTGAAATTTGCCTGATCCTTATAATTGCCCTTCAACCGTTCGACTGACGAAAATGAGTGCTTTTTCTTCATGGTTCTTATGCAAACGTATAAGGATGTATTCCCTTCTATACCTAAACTATACGTATGCGTGGAGGCGTACTCTCTGAAATAAATACGATTTGCATGAGTTTGTTCTGATGTATTTTTATATCCGATGTTTTTATTTAATTACACACTGTTTTAAAAAGCTGAAGACTGATGGCAGTTAGTTTGCCTTACCCTAAATTCAGCTTAATCGAAGTCTGCGAAATATATTTAGGCGCTGACCACAAGTGCCCATTTGCATGGCTCATTCAGGCTGCGGTGCTTTCCCATGGACGACGTCGCCTTCCGACACTTTGCCCCAAGGAATAAAGAACACCTCCGCGCTTACGTGCCCTTTTTAATGTCCCACATTTATCAATTCTTCATATGGCAATATTCAGACCACAACTGTAAAGAGAAAACGAAGCATAAACGTTGGAACTGCTACTATGTACTTTAAATTGAGCACGTGCGTATCGTGCACAGCTGTGCGCCATGCCAAGTTCTGTTCCAGCGCAGGATTACCTCATTGCCGGAGTATAGGAGCGATCGTCAGCAGCGACATAGCGAACCGCATACAATCCAGCTCCAGATTTCAACCCTAGCGCTGCCAAGACCCTCGTAAACGGTACTACACGCTTCTGTAGTGCGTGTGTTCATGGATCCCTGCTAAAAGAGCAGCAGCAAAGGCATCCCTGGTGAGCAGCTGTAGTGGACGTCGGGTTTTCCCTTCGTTTCTATTTGCTACCGCGCATGTGTGTGCGTGGCCCGGTATCTGCTTGATTTTCCGGTCGGCAAACAGACGCTCTGGTGCTGTCAGTGACGCTAGTGGCAGCGGTAACAACCCCGCACCTCCTCCAATCTGGCCGTGAACTTTCGTTGGCCACGGGGTGTTCCTCTGGCAGCAGCGTTGTCCATGCACCGGTGCGGGTGAAGAGGGCAGAGGCTGAGCGGGCATCAACAAGTGCCATTAATCTGCACCGGTCAATAGGCGGGGAGGAGAGCGACGCAGGGCCTCGTTTGCGGCGGCGACGAGCGCGTGGCGCAAATCGAATGTTACTCCCTGCGAGGGCCTAATTGGAGTCCACCGGCGACGACGAATTGCCGTGCCCCGTCTTCCCGCCCGCTCTCCCCCGTCTCTTCTCGCTGTGTTTTCCCTAGGCGGGATGCTTGCTGCGCTCCCTGGCTCTGACAACTGCTCTCGCTAACCGCAAGGCGAGCGGGAGAAAAGACGAAAACGCTCTTCCGCTCCGGCGTGCTCCCTCGCTGAGCCCCGGTGGATAACACTACGGTCGCTCTCGTCTGGCGGAGTAGCTTTCTAAGCTGCTGGAGACACGTGATTGGGTGCCGCTTGGCGGCAGTCAAATGCGTGCAGCGGAAAGTCATTCGCTGCAGCTTAGGCGAGCTCGTGACCACCGGGGCTTTGTGGATGCGAACAGCGTTGTGCATCCGCGCGAGGGCTTTTCCCCCCGGAAGGTCGACTTAGTTTTGGCGCTCTTTTCATCCATTTGTCGGGATGTCATTAAGGTTAAGGTTGTGTAATCGGAATTTACCAGCGTTGAGTTGTGGGGTGTACTGCACGGAACTGGTGTTATGCGGTGCTTGCGCCGGCGCGCGCGGATCAGGAACATGTGGCCGTGGCAGCCGGTATGTGCTCGGTGACAGTTTACGACTGTCGCTTCGAGGATCGATCGCCTATACCAGAGTTCGTAGGCGTATTGTCGTCGCGCGTTCTTCCGCAGCGGCAATGTGTCTTTCGGCGTCCCGTTGCTCATTACAGTGCCGCAATCGGCGCAGATGCGACTTCTGCGTTTTGCTTTCTCTGGCAGCTGTCCCCCGCTTGCTCGTATCATGTGGGGAAATGCCCTTACCCATCTCCACAAAGCAGAAGCAAGGGCATCCCTGGTGCGCGGCTGGAGTTGTTGGCGCACACATCCGCCATAATCGCAAGTAGTCAGCGTGCGGGATCACTTTTATCATTTTAAACGTGCTTGATGCTCCTGTGACGATCTCCATTCTCTGTCGGTAGTCTCCTTGGAATATTTTACCTTGTCATTTTTGGAAACGTAATCACAGTTGAAAGCGGTCAGCATGTACGAGCACGCAGTAAATCCACTGACGCTGTGGTAGAGCCGACTCCCGCCCAAATGTTCAGTTTAATTTAGTTTTGATTTTAGTAACTCGTGTTGTCCCCGAATCCTCCCAAGTGGTTGGGTACATGCAGGAGAGTGTCCTGCTTTACCTAGCGAAATGTAGTCACAAAGTTCTGTTTAGCATCACTACCGAAATGAAGTGCAATGTGTGAGAGTAGAATGATCTGCGGAAACTTCATGCGAGTACCACGTGGACCTGTCGCTTCGCAGCACCCCATTTGCTGCTCATCACGCCAATGAAAGGAAATGGCAGCTGTCCCGGAGGGCAACGCCAAACGGAAATGATCGCAGACAACAGAGCGTGTCTCTGTTGGTGTGAGATCCCAACAGCTTTATTACTCTAAGACATATACCAAATTACTCCTTTGTTCTGTAGTTCTTTTTTATAGCGGAGCTGTTATACGCTAACTCCCCTGTTTCTTGCGTCCGTAGGACGCTTTGTGAGCTGGCTTGTTCAAATTGCGTGTTCTCTGCACGTGCCGTGGCTGACCGCATGTGTTCTCGTCTCGTGCTGTATGTTTAGAACTAATCCGCGTCCGGCACTGTCTCACTGTCCGCGTCCCGCACTGTCTCACGCGTCCGGCATGTTCGCGTCCGGCACTGTCTCACCAGTTGTGCGGCGTCGCTGTGCGTGTCTGTTTACTGTGACATTATACATCGCCTACGGGCGTTATCGCCTGTTGTGCGCAGTGAGAAAGTACAGCGTGTCTTCGAAGAGCGCCGGTGTGAGCACAAGTCGCTACGAGCGGGAAGACGACGGAAGAAGACCACCGACGACGATCGGGCCATGGCGCCAAGCGTGAGCGGGGACCCCGAATACTGTGATTTTGTGGCCAACCAATTCGGCGCCGCTGGTGCGGCGTGTGATTATTTGTGGTTTCTGGGCGACCCGATCAGTTCCGTTGCCACGGTAACCTACAAACAGCTCCGCTGGACATCCACCTTCACAGAGAGGAATGGCCCTGAATTTTTTTAGATCGCAGCTTTTAAGTGCCCGCTTCTGTGGTTTCGCATCGTCCGTTGCCGTCGGCCTCGTTGTAGCAAAGAGAACGAAAAGGAGACCGAAGATAGAGCGAGCAGGAAAGCAAAGGACGGGAGTATGGCGAAGTGTTAAAAGGAGGGTGGCATTCTAAGGGTGCCTAGCGTGACGTCCTCCGTGGTGGCTACGCCCTACGGGATAACGCCGGGGTAGCGCGAGCCTTCGGTCGTTCGCTCATGCACTCTTAATCTGGTTCCATGTAAGTTCCAGTAAAACGGGGCGATCCACATATTTTTATCTGGATCTAAACGAAGAGTAACTGGAACGAGAGATATAAGCGGATCTTATCTGGAACTGTGCATTTGTTTTCTTTAGGTTTGTGGTTATTATGTGGAACCGAATAAATGAGGGGATGCGCTGTCGGCCGTTCCAGTTACTGTTCCACTTATGTCCCAGTAAAAATTTTGGACAGTGCTTTTGTATATTTTTTGCTCGTGTCTTGTTCCACATAACTTGTGCGCTGCAGTGAAGTATGCACTGAATCGTGCATTAACTGGAACAATGAACCACCTATATATTTGACGCGCTTTGGTGCACAAGCGCACGCACAAGCCCTTCCACGCACACGCCCACAGACATAGATACAGACACGAACGCACACCCGCGCACCCACACATGCACACACACATGCATGCAGTCACACACGTACACACGCACGCACCACATAAAATTTAATAAACTTCGTCGATAGCTATGGAATTATCTTAGGGCAGTTTACTTATATGAGACGGCTAAGACGTATTTTTAGTGACGTTATTTGACAGAAAAAATATGTCCACTGCTATAACAACACCGTACAAAGCATGAAAGGTGCGAGAAAAGGGTATCTCAGCGAAAATAGAAATTCCACGAACCCCTCTCAGGTTGTCTGCGGCGCTCAAACCGCTTTAGTGAATATCGTCTTTTGCTAATTTCAGACGCGCAGTACGTCTGAAATCACCAATGACTTGAATTTGAGAAGGACCAGATGTCCTCAGGTTCTCCTTCTGCGTTTGGGACAGGGCCGCGGTAGTGCTGAAGAATTCATTGAGCTTTTGTGGATACCTCATAGAGAACTATATATAGTTGTTGAGACTATTACATGTTCTGCATTTGGTTCACAAAGCGTCGCAGAAACATTGTTTTTTGCTCGATGCTCAGCCATCAGCTCGCTGTGTTGTAGTACGTGCACAATTTTAAGTGCTTTACAGGAACGTATAAATGGCTACAATCTGCTGTAAAATAGGTACTTAGTCCACGTTATTTATGCCCTCATGCGGTATATGCATAGTGGTAACCGACTGTGCCGCATTTCACACTGCACGCAGCATGTCACGCATGCAGTTATATATGCTTGGATGTTCGTTAACATTTTTCGTCTCGCGCATGCTATTAAGGGTGACTCACCTGATCCAATTCATATGGGACTCACTAATTCATGACGCAAATTCATGAGACTAATTCAAAAGCACCATGTACCGATACAAGAAGTTTTACAAATTCACAGAAATGACACTAACGACCCGGTTTGCTTCTTCCAGAAATACAGTAGACCCTCGTTAAGACGAACTTGGTTAAAACGAACACTGATTAAGAAGCACCACATTTTTCTCTTGTAACGTCCACAATGCAATACACCTCCGCTTAAGACGAATTTCGGATAATACGAATACATTTTTATGGTCCCATCGGGTTCGTCTTAACGGGAGTCTGCTGTATATAATTTCTTTGCAGAGATAAAAAAAAAACAAGAAACGCATTTTGGTTTATCCAGTCTTCACTGGAAGGCGCGAGCGGTCATGCGAGTTTTTTTCTTTGTTTCAGTAGAGAAGCGACATATATCTAAAATAAGCAAACTAGGCCGTTGTGAACATCGGTATGTATTTTTAAAACTATTCGTATTGGTGCACGATGGCTTTTAAGTCCGTTGGTCATGGCGTAGTAAGTCCGATAGGAATGCTAACAGGTGCGTCCCTTTTAATTTCCACAAGCAAAAACAAAAGCCTCTTTTCAGGGAGCGGTTGACCTGGGTGAACGGAACTAAACTTGGACAACTAAATATACCACGTGATACCTGCATTATTTTGTATGTATTAATGCTGAAATGACATTGTAATTCCTAATTATGCTGTGCAAAAATGCGCTGAGTTAACTTGCTGTTGTTGTGTCTTGTCATAGTAACTGAAGTTCATTGAATGATCCGCCTTCTCCAGCTGCTTCCCCAGTTGCTGTTTACCTGTTCAGGAGGGAAAAGGGCTGGGTAACGGGCCGATGTATTATTACTCGCTAAGTAGCTTTATATAACGTGGGTATCTAAGAGTGTCGCAGTATATTTTATTGACTATGGAAAGGCTTGTTGTCAAGAAAAGCAGTAAATGAAGCCACGCCCTTTTGCGTTCATTGTAAACAGTAACGCAGAAATTGTCATCCAAAGTTAAGCTCGGATATCGCACGCACTCACGGCCCTCCGCGAGAAACAACTTTAGCCAGTATTAACGCGCTAACGCGGCTATTATCTGAGCTTTGTTTCGGCCTCAGCGGGCGTAAACGTCCGCTTAAACGCATATGCCCGTTTTCCGAATCAAATAAAAGCCATCACGTGTGCCGAGTTTGTATGAGCTCTTATGGGGGCGCATCGCCAAAGCCTCCGCGAGAACGAAAGTTTGCCGAAGCCATGAGGAAAAGACCGCCACCCCAGTAGCGCATTCCATGCGCATGCGTCAGCAGCAGCACGGCAGAGCTGTTTTTGCGTTGATTCACGGTACAGTGGGGCTGCAACGGGTACGACGACGACGAATGAAAATCGGGACTGTGTCAACACTTTAAACGACAGCAGCGCTCCCATCTTCCAGGATTCCCTCCGCTAATTTTATGGTCTTCCGCATGCAGCGCCACCAGTGGCATTCCCAAGCGGGCTTCTCAATTGCTCGCGCGATGCGCCTGATATTTACTAAAGAAATTCTCGGTCACGCTGGCGAGAACCGTTAGCGCCGTTAGCAGTTTGATTGGGTTGATTGCGGCGTGCAACTACGATTTTTTTCATATCCCCGGGCTGTATTTCCTGTTCGACGAAGTGGAGTTTTGCCAGGAGGCGCAAAAAAGGTCAGTGCTGCTTATTTATGTGCTGGTAACGGTTGTTGCATCCTTGTTAACTGCGTCCGATAAACATACCGCTTCTCTGCCCGTTATTCGTGTGTCGTCCATGCTTGTGGTCGCGGCGTGTAACATTTTGTGTTGGAGAAACGCTTGCAGCCGTAATTTACCAAAACTTCCGTGTAAGTGGGTCAGAGTCGGCTGGACATTTCTGACTGCGTACGTTAGCCATTGCTATAAGGAAGTTGCTGGTTTGCGCGTTTCATGATTGGATGTTCCCTTACTGTGTGGCTTTGCTTTGTTGTATATTGACGGTTGCTGTGTATCTCTGCGGTAGCGAATCTTCTCGGGTTAGTCGCTCGCGATAATCGCGCGTGCACACGTGTACAACTTCCAAGCAAGTTTGTCGGAGCGTCCGTCCTTAGATTTATGGGTATTTTTAAAACTTGCGTGGTAATTGCGGCGTTGTGTTAGTCTGCTGAGTAGAATGCATTTACTGTGCTTACCAGACCGGGAGTCTTCGACCTTGCCCGTTGCGCGCAAGGTAGACGCTATTTCGAGTTGTGTTGATGTGCTTTCAAGGCGTCATCTTACGTTTATCTGTTCCATGATTCCTTGTTTCATGTTTGTTTCATGTTTCTTCCAATTCCTTTGACCAATTGAGATGATCTATTTTAAATAACATTGCCTGAAGTGTCGAGAAATGGAAGGTACAGTTGTTGTCTTAGCAGTACAGCAGTAACAAACGTTTCTTTTGTGAAGAAATGTGGAAACACGCAGCGGGTATATAGAAAGTGTGCTGCCATTTCTATGCTGTTAATGTCAGTGGTAACTTGGGACTTCAGGATAATTATCCAATATCCATAATTAGTGGTTGCTACTTCACGAACCGCGTTAGAAATAAGCCACTCTTGCATTTTTATGCCGTCAATATCGGTGGTAACCCGAGAGTCGAAATAATTTCCGACAACGCTCAGGTGATAAAGTTCTTGCATCACTATGTGCACCCAACATTAACCCATTTCTGTGCTTCCTTGAACTTATAAAATATACTGCGAAAGCAGATTGCTACATTCTGTATTCGATCTGTATAACCTGTCCAGATGGCTGACTGGTGGCTGACTGACTGTCCAGATGGCTGACTGTGAAGACATTTGTCTCTACACTGGTAGTTTGCGACAATTGTTTTCCTTTGTCTGAAGAACAGAGATTAAAACGAATTATTTCCATTCCTTACATATACCTCTGAAATCATGGCTGTGGCATTCACTGTGGCTGAAGACATCTTCGGCACGCCGAGGCGTCGTCGTGACAAGTGTGGCAGATTATGAATGCATTGTGGAAGTCATAAAGCCACGAAAGAGTGCCTCTTGAGTGTTGCGTATTATACAGACGTTCACCACTCCGCATGGAGCAATGACAGGTGAGCCTAAAAATGTTCAAATATTTTTATATTTAAAATTGTTTCGCCTGAAAACGTTACCAGGGCTCGTGCTGCAAAATAAATTTTAGCACAACTAATCAGGCATTGTACGAGATCTTGTAGTACTCCCTTCTTAGAGGGAAGCGTAAATTTATGCTTCGATATTTTTATACTGTTTTTATTTTCTAGGAAATAGGGCGGACCGGGACTTAAAACAATGGAACAAGGAATGCATACTGCCATTTTCCTGGTTCTTGAAGGCGTGTGTTCACCGTTCTTGAAGGCGTGTGTTCACAAAAAGGAAACACATGAAAGCCGTTGCACGGGATGAAATCATTGCATTCTACAAGTAAGTACGCACTCCTAGTTATGGAACTTTTATAGTCCCTTTTTAGGTAGTTGCAATGTACGTAATGGCTTCGGAACACCATTTCAGTGAGAACTTGACCTGTAGGTGAAAGAGCTTTTGGGAACACGTTGGCAAAACTTTCCTGGAAATGAACTCCGAGGAGGCCCTGCCAGGAACGCCTGCATCTTAATTTTAGTTGGGTAAGTTGGCATTTTATTTTTGTGGGACCCAATTTATGGTAGTGTTTATTGAAGCAGGCATTTTATTTTTGCGGGACTGAATTTGTGGTAGTTTTCTTTGTAGCAAAATCTTACTGTTAAAAATAAATCGTGAACTCCAATATTGGGAAATACCTTCACATTCAGCCTGTTTCGGATGCTGCAACAAAACTATTATTTTGCATTCAAGTTTTGCAAACATTTTGCTTTCACATTGAGAGTTGCTGCTGTAATAATACGGCACCATGGCCACGGCCACGCCCAGTGCGGTTGCTTTCCAGAATGAGAGACCGGCCATTGACAGTCTGTGCTAATATTTTTTGTACATTGTTAGCAGGATTCCCAGAAAAGAAACCAAGAAATCGCTGATATTTCAATCAATTACTGGGCTATAAAAGGGGTATCCTAAGCAACTCACTCATTTAAAGCCTTCGTCTAACAAAATTTTCTTCTTCCTTCCTTAAAGGTACATGACGTGGTCCAGTTATTCTCGAGGTCCAGTTATTTTGAGAGAAGAAAATGGCAGCGTAAATATTGTCTGCAAGAAACACGTCATGGATTTTCCGCCTGCGTTGTCACATCAAGATGTGGTCATCCTCTTCGCCGTATATTTAATCTTAATCTCCTGAAACTTATGCGACTTTAAGAGTTCTTGGGACTTTTGCAGAGAGTTCTTGGCCATTTAACAGTGGCCTGATGTCATTTAAGTTGAAAGCTCTGTTGAAAGACTTGATGTGGTCACTCTACTTGGGGTTTTAAATTATTGTTAGACGTTGAAGCCTATTCGGAAAGATATGTCGTGGTTCAAATGATTGGTAGATGCAAGCGGCATGTCAATTGCAAAAGTGAAGTCGTGCTTTCCTTTGCAATTTTTTTATTATTGGCACAAAGCGCAGGCTGCCTTTGCAGCTACTCTGTTAATGTAGTTAATGGCACTGCACCGTAATGTTCTTATTATTCAAGTGCAGCTCGAAATTTTTTTCCATGGCAGTGCTGCTGTTGATGGATGCAAACGTGAGAGTAATTATTTACACAGACGGTTTGGGGCTTTACTAATCAATTTTTGTTCTCTATCTTAGCTGGCACCTAAGCCCTAGAAGAATGCGAAATATACATATTTAGCTTGAAAAAGTTGTTTACTTTGGGCTAAGTTGCATTTCTTGCTTGTTAGAGGCAGTGCTTTGGTCACAAGCATACTGTCGTCATGATAGTAGGGTTCGTATAGCACGCAACTGTGAATTTTACATCAGATAAATGTTCCGGCTGGAAAAATGCTTCCAAGTTCGCTTGGTAAAATTGGTTACCTGTATGTTGCAACGCTACCTGGCTTGGTTATTTGGGATGTCTGAATTGTTCTTGAGGGAATTAATAACGTCTTTAGAGTTAGGCTGCTTGTTAAATTTTAAGATGCGTAACATGCTCCGAGCTATCTGGTTTGTAAAATTTTGTAATATTCACACTGGGTGCTATGAGCTTTTTTTTCGGATTAGTTATTTTAAATAGCTACATATTGTCGGGGAAGCAACGCGACATCAGTGAAAGGCTTTTTCAGGGCGCGTATATAGTCGGTTTTGGCTACAGTTAGCTTGATATTGATATATGGTGTATGTTTTAGTTGTGCAATAGTGCCACATGCTTCCGGTAAGTTTTTCTGTGCAAATGTTATATTGTTAGTATTGGCTCCGGTGTTCTTTTCCTACACTCTTGCAGGTCTTGTGATAATTCAACCGTGTATGGCTTGTATTTTTGGCTTTTCCCTACAATTTAATAGCAAACTGCATATTTTGGAACCGGGATGCGTAAACATGGTATGGCAAGCGCTGTGGGTACTTCCGCATTGCGGTACCTGATTTCATGTGATAAAACAGCATATTTTATGCTCACTGTTGTGTAATGCTTTTTGAGTTAGTGCGGGGGTAGATGTACAAGTCTGTTTGTGACGCAGTTTCGCTTAAAGCCATCTTTATTACCCATGTTTTTTTAGCAAAAAAGAATGGTAAATATTAGCGAAAATAGGAAAATGCCACTTAGATCGTTTTGGCCACTTGATATCGTTTTGGTATTTGATCATGTACGCTGGTCATTTTCTGCCCAAGTGGAAAGAGATATGTCTCCGTATCTCAAATGTACGCAATAATACGAGCGAATAAAATTTGCTTAGTGTTTTGAAAAGCATTGTATCTGTGCTAATAGTTGGTTTGGTATGTATTTTAATGCGAGTCTTGTTTCTTTTACATGCAGCCAAAACCCAGAACAGGATGCGGCGGGTGAAGCCAAAGTCTCTGTGTGCCGCTCCAGGTATTTCGACCAACTTTTATATAGAACTGTGCTCCGATAGGCAACTGTTGGGAACTGTCAGGGGCCACACTGCTGCGGCGGTTTCTGTTTTCCAATTGCTGGTGTCACTGTGGGCCATATGTCAAGGCTGCGTTAGAATGGTGCTTGCGGTTTCCTTCTGATACCAATGCATCCGCCAGCCTGGCAAATGACCTCAGTTTATACCAACAGGAAAGCAGATATATTGCAAAAGTGGAGTCCCATAGACAGCTTCTCAACGTCTATCGGAACACCATTTTATATAAACAGCTGGTCTGAAAGTACCTGGAACGGCGCACCGGATAAATCCATAATCATTTTACGTGGATCAGTGATCTGTATACTTTTATTTGGAACGCCGATCCAGATAATTTAGCTGCAAAAATATGTGGTGCACTGTTCCACTTACATTTTCAGGATATGTGGAACACGGTTCCAAATATATAAGTGGAACTTTTTTGCAAAAAAGTTCCAGTTACTAAGTGGATCTTATGTGGATCCAGATTAAGAGTGTGGCGCGATCACTTTCTCAGCCAAAGGAAGTTCTGCCCGAGCTGAGGTTCAGCGCCGCCGACGCCAAAGCCCAGAGCTGCGCGCCGCCAAAGCAGCAGCTATGTATGCGCCGTCGCCGAGAAGACTCTGCAGTTCGCACGGTGCTCAAATTTCGCATTAGGGAGTATTGTAATCGTCAGCCAATTTGTCTGGCAGTTGTACGATTGTCGCGTACCCACGCATATCAGACGATTAGTCCCCTCCTGTTCCCGTCATTACTCCTCATTTCCAAGGAGGGTTCGCAACAACCCCATGTGCAGCATGCATAGGCTCAACCGTGCCGATTATAGAAGAGGACGCCGTAAAGATAACGCTGTTCAGTTTACAATTGTCAATACAAGAAACACTGGGCATTGCTGTCATGGGGTAATTTGCTGATGGCTATTTATGCCTGCCAGTTTTTAACACGAAAGTGTTTTATTCCGGGATTCACGAAGTTTTCACTTACGTACGTCATATCCGTCACGGAAGGGATGCCAGTACAACGAAAAAAGCGGCCTAATCTAAAATCTAATAATCTAAAAGGTTTGGAAAAGAACGTTCAAAACAGGAATAAAAAGAACAACGAAAATGAGCAAGCCGTGGAGCACCATGCATTTCCACAAAAAAGGCGCAAATGGAGGAACTAATACGTCTAATCGTTATAATAGCGCAAATCTAGAGGATCGGTCGAACAGAATAAATAAGGAAAAAATAAAAAATAAACATTTTGCAAAATGACTTGGCAAAATTAATAATAACATAAATGTCCTCCGAAAACTGAAGACGAAACTAAAAAATGCTCACCAATCCACCCTGGAAGGTCCTCGAAAGCACAGCTGTAAACGACCCCCAATACGATTACCTATGAGAAGTCACTTGAATTCACACACGGGGCTCTACAAAGAGTGAAACCGTAGACAAGTGAAATGCACTTAACCACACACTTTATTACTTCAAAGAGATAATATTTGTTAAGGCTAAATTAATGCATGATTCATGAATGGTGGTTGGTTGAGTTGTATTGGTGAAGCACATGAGTGAAAACTCTTTCTTTATAAAATAAAAGGAATTCTAAAACCCGGTGTTAGACTATCTCACTTCTCCTCCGTCTCTGCCGCCGCCGACTCAGGCGACAATATCGGCAGCAGAGACGGAGGAGAAGTGAGGTGCCATGCGCTGCTGCGATCTTCCATTAATTTTTACTAACTCCTAGCGCATGCGCAAGGCGCGCACATGGCCGCTACACGTGCCGATTGTGGAGCGCACAGCGGCGCGAAAGGTCGCGTGACGCATCACGTGGCATTCAGCTGGAATGCAGGGGGTAAACCCGCAGATGTGCTCGGTGAGTGCACCGTCCGTCTCCTCTGTCACCGCGAGGGCTCGTAGCTTAATCGGTAAGACAACGGGGTCTCGCTGGGTTTCTCTGTTTGTTCCAGGTTGGATTCTTTTCAGTGCCAGTCACTTCTTTTATTTAGTCGTGGGGGGGAGGCGGAAGTGAAAAGCTTCGCTTTAAAAAAATCCCGCAAAAGAACGAGCAGAATACGAGTAAAAACGTCTGGCGATTACTATACTCTCTAATGCAAAGTTTGTGCGCAGCACGAACTGCAACCTTCTCGATCACGGCACACAGCTGCTGCTTTTCGGTAAATGATCGCATGACCAGCGAACGCATGGCGGCGCGCGCTAGGTTTTTGTAAATCGTGTTTGAACCTCCCGCGCAACTGTCATGTGGTTCGGATGGGTCACTCAACGGGGAGGACGCGACGTACGTCCACCGGTTGCCTCGCTCGTTTTTCAGCACTCACTCGGGAGTGCTGCAGTGCGCCGAGGCAGACTCATTCGTGGGGTTCTCTCGATTGACTACATCGATGGTAAGCGTCTGCATCGGCGGCTAGAACTGCGGCTCAGTAAGGGGCCGCGAACTGCGTCTACAAAAGTGAACGCCCATCATCGTCGAGCGCACGACGGCACGCGCTGCTATGGCGTCGTCTCGCAGCGCGTCGCCACCGCCCAACAAGTCTCACTGCCTCCCCCTCACGCTTTCGCCAAGCATCACTACCGACGAGCGTCTCGTGCGGGCTCGGCATACTGCCCTCCCCCTCACACTTTTGCCAGACTTTCCTCGGCCGTTTTCTTTCGGTCTTCGCTCACTGTGTTACGACGCTGACGCCGATGTCAAACCACAGTAATGGTCGCGAAAGTGCTCCGCACTAAAAATAACGGAAACATGCAAACTGCGTAAGGCCCTGTATTTCCAAAACATTGAAAAACGGGCGGAAGTAGCTCATCAGTTCGCTACAATAGCGTAAATGAAGATAATTGGGCAAGCACAATTCTGAAAAACCTAAAAGTAAGAAAAATAAAAAAATCACAAAAATGATGTGACGAAATAAAAAATATGCATCTGATACATCTCTTCCAATGAAACGAAGACTAAATAAAAAAAGCCTGCAGAAGAACGCTTGAAATACGAGTGAAATATAGCGAAAATGGGAAACCGTGCAATGCACTGCATATCCACAAAAATGCGTAACTGGCTGAAGTAACACAATTAATCGTTTTAGTAGGGTAAATGGAGATAATTGGTCAAACAGAATTACAAAAACCAAAAAATGACAAGAATACAATTTTTCCTTTATTAACGATATAAAAATATTCACCTTATACACGTCCTCCAAAAATAGCGGAAGTCCGCTAAAGAAGTCCACTAAAGAACATTGTAAATACGAATAAAAAATAGCGAAAATGCACCAAACCTGCTCTACTCCTTGCATCTGCGGAAAAATACGTAATTGATGTAAAGACAGTTAATCGATATAATTGTATAAATTTACATCGTTAGAGAAAAGAAACAAAGGAAAGCTTTAAAAAATCCAGTTGTGAAGAACTCATACTGTGGACAAGAGGTATAAGAATGCTACGTATTAGTAGAGAGTTCTCTGAATTTCTGGAGATTTTTTTTTGTCCGCGCTGTCTCAGCTATTACCACATTATAACTTTCCGCTTTCTTTGAGGCATGGAGGGGCGATTCTCCTTCAGTCTTCGAACAAAAACTGACCACTGGATGGCGTGGGAAGTACATGACAAAATACTGTTGAACACCGTTGCGGTGAGGCAAGGTTCCGGTCACAAAACCACGTCAGTATTCCCGCCGAATTCTTCCATACGCGGAATAACGATGCGAACCTTGCGCAACAAAATGCGGTGTATCGTATTTCTGCGGTGCGTAATGCGTAATTAAGTAAAGCTTGGTGGGCAATGCGAATATGCTGATACCTGTGCTTCTGGCCTGTGGCGGCCCCCGTACCTGAGCATGAGACGTTCAACATTCTTATCGCAGCACACGGTCTGTGACTGGCATTTCATCTGCATCCTGCACACATAGCGCGCATTTCTATGGCAATAATCTCGGTCGTCATGTATCCCGTGCACATCTTGAAGGCTCGCTCACTAGCATCTCGTCCTTAGGCACTATGGTATTTGTGCGTGAACTGCTCGACTGCATCCTTTGTTTTTCTCCCTTTCCTTTCTCCAGGAAATGCACAGCGCCTCCAGGATTTGGTCTGAGGGCTGGCGTCTCTGCTTTGTCCTTGCTTTCGCCATCCTTTTACACGCTTCTTCCCGAGCTCCTCTATGGACGGCGCCCGGTGGACGCGCCCCGCCGGGAATTCCTCAGGGGCCAAGGTATATCGCCCAAGCATATGAGCTTTCAGGCTGAGAGCGTTGCCGTCACGGGAGACTGATACGTGTCCGTGCTAAGTCGCTGTCCGTCGTGGAACTGTTCATATCCGCATTACGGGAAGGCTTTCGTAATATCGCCGCGGAGGAAACCAAGCAACCCATAGGCTGGCTATGCAGACCATCGTTGCACACGCGAGAAATAGAAGGGCCGGACTCAAGGTTGTCGTGTTTCTCTTGTGTTTTAAGTGCAAGAATCATAATCGGTCTTCTTGCTGTGCTTGTTATGTGCGGCTGTTAATTTTTCTGTACATGTAGTTGATGTAGCTTCCACCCAGGCATAGAAATGAGCCTTTGTGGCAGGTATCCACGCTGAAGGAGATACTTTCGTACATATTGTTGCGTGGTGGGAGAACAGTTGACATGACCGTGACTGATATGATGAAGCGATGTGTTTACAAGATGAGGACGATCTATGTATAAGCGGTCATAACGGAGCCGAGCCCGCTCGGGGTGCGCGCCAGCCACGACCTCGTCATCGATGCCAGGCCATGCGTCCATGGGACATAGCCCACGTGCGCCCCGTGATGACGTTAACCTGTAAAATAAACAAATGGACACCTGCGCAGAACTGGTGGGAGTATTTGCTGGTGCGGTACTATGCTGTATGCTATGTACTTGTTCATTGTATTTTTCATCAATTAAGCTCTACCTGAATGTAAAGCTTAATTTACCTTTTCTTAAGCGCATCTCCAGACTTGTGAGCTGATATTACCCGCGTACCTCAACTTAGTGTCCGAAATTTATTTGTTTCTTTTTATCTGTTTATTTGTTTTTCATAATGAGGGCGCTGTGAGTGAGTGAGTGAGTGAAGGTCTTCTATTAACACAAGGAAGGCCCAGGGGCCGGAAGGGGGAGAAGGGGGGTAGGGGAGGGGAGAGGTGGTCACGAGGTGATATTCATTTGAAGATCCTGGAGAAGAACAGTCAGTTCCTGAATGCGCACATAGGGGTGGTAAACCCCGGCTAAACTACTTTTGCGAGGCCACTCTCGAGAGCGAAGAGCCCAAGGGCAGAAAGGAAATCAGGGTTGCTGAGTGTCGTGGGGGGTATCTCGCGTGGATTGGGTAGGGCATTCAACAGGATGGGACGGAAGGATTGGTATGCCAAATAAGGTGGGTCAGGTTCGCTATTGTAGCTGTGCTGCAATATGGACAGTAGGGCGGAGGATCGCCTGTCGAGTGATGCCATTTGCATGTGATATGGGGAGTCAATGCAGCGTTCGCGCGAAGTTTGTTACTAAAAACTCCGGCAGGACGAGTTAGGGATGGGGCGTTATGCAGGAAACCTACAGGAGTGGCAGCGGCAAGGCGGTTTTGCCTAGCCTGGCGAGCGTGATCGAGCTGTTGCCTGAGGGAGAGCGGGGGAGCAGGGCTGTCAACCAGTGGAGGAGTTGCTTGAAGACCCTCCTGCGCTGCGTCATGGGCAGCCTGGTTGCCGGAACCCTGAGCCATGTGTCCCGGTATCAACGCAACACGTACAGAGGTACCATAGCGAGCAAGCAGACTAATCATATGTTGAATCTGATGAACCAGAGGGTGATCGGAGAAGGGTTTTCGGAGCTCACGTAGCGCCATTTGGGAGTGCGGAGTGGTAATGGGGCAGGCGTCTCGTAGGTCAAGTGGTCGAGGGCTGCGAGGATGGCATGTAGCTCAGCGTCCATTATACAAGTAGTGGATGTTTGTCGAGTGCGAGCGCCGTGTAAACTACCCGCCGCGGTGGCTCAGTGGCTAAGGCGTTGAGCTGGTGAGCACGAGGTCGCGGGTTCGATTCCCGGCCGCGGCGGCCGCTTTTCTGATGGAGGCGAAAAGCAAAAACGCCCGTGTGTACGAGATTTCGGCGCACGTTAAAGATCCCCAGGTGGTCAAAATTAATCCGGAGCCCTGCACTACGGCGCGCCTCATCGCCTGCGTTGCGTCGGCGCGTTAAACCCTACAATCAATCAATCGCCGTGTAAACTAGGTAAACCTGGGCATCACCAAGCCAGTCCCATGCGGCTAGCAGACACTCTCTCGTCTGTGTAAATGTCTTGTTCATCTGGGAGTTTAGCCGCCAGAGTGCGAGAAACAGCATGATGGTGAACTCTGGATCGGGATCTTGGGACGCCTATGCGTTGCAGATTCGTTGCAGGGTCGGGGGAGGCTGCGGTAGGGTCTGAGGGAGCGCCATTTGCGAGTCCCAAGCTGTAAGAGCCGCACCCTGCCAGGTCAAGAAACAGCGATCTTCGTGCAGTTGTCGGGTTTCCTCGAGGAGCAGTTCGAGCGGTGGTACCGGGGCTGATTGATTCAGGGCTTCCGTGCGGGTATGGCGCGGAAGTCCGGTAATGGTGCGAAGAACGGCCCGATGAAGAACGTGAAGATGTTTCATATGCACTTTGTTGAGCTTATAGACAGGTGCGCCATACGTAAGTCGACTCATTGCCACTGCTCGAGTAAGCGTAAGGCAGGCTGACTGGCATGCTCCGCCGTACTTGTTCGACATGCGCGAAATGAGACGAAGCATGGATTTCCAGTTTCGCTTAAGCTGGCTGATCCAACACTTAGCGCTGTTGTTGCTGGCCAACGGGACACCTAAAATAGGAATTTGCCCACTTTTAGGGGAGACTGGCGTGTCGCCGAGGTAGATGACCTTGCGTATATCCGGTGGGAGCTGGCGACCATGAACAAGGAGAAATTCCGTCTTTTCAGGGGCAATCTCAAGTCCTAGTGTCGGAAGGACATCATTGAGGCTGTTAGCGGCACCTTGAAGTTCGTCCAACATGTGATCCGGGTCGGAAAAGTCAGCGGCTTCTACCGAAACCGTAAGATCATCAGCGTAAATAGCAAGCCGAGCGGCAGAGTCCCGTTCGAGCGTACGAGCAACCCGGGCCATGGCTAGGTTGAAAAGCACGGGCCCGAGGATAGAGCCCTGGGGCACGCCCCTATCCAAGCAGTAGGTCCTGGGGCTCCATCCCGGATACGTGCTTCGAAGACGAATGGGCCGGTTCTCAAGAAAATTGCGTTCCCAGTTTTGGGCCCTCTCACTAGGGAATGCATGAGCTAGCTCCTCGAGAATAGCAGCATGACTAACACGATCGAATGCTTGGCGCATGTCAATTGAAAGGACGTAGTCAGGGTTACCCGCCCGGGAGGTGCGATTGGAGACTCGGCGTAGCAGCCAAAGACAGTCATGGGTACTCAGATTTGGACGAAAGCCCGTCTGCGCCGGATGGAACCATGGGGAGACATACTCCAGATGATGTTGAAGGCGATTATGAATGAGGCATTCTATGAGTTTACAAAGCACCGTTGTTAAGGAGATCGGTCGGAGATTAGATATATTAGTGGAGTCTTTGTTCGGTTTTGGTATCGGATGAATATGCGTAAGTTTGAGTTGTTCTGCAACTTCGCCAGTGGCCCAGTAATCATTAACAAGGTTCAAGAGTGCAGCAATGGTGGAGTCATCTAGATTACGGAGGTGTTGCCATGTGATGCCATCATGTCCCGGGGCCGAGCGTTGTTTACCCTGGAAGAGCGCAACCTGAAGTTCGACAAGAGCAAAGGGCGAGTCAAGGTCCGCGGAGGGGGCTGGGATGGTGCTTACTGGTAATGGCGGATGCTGATGGAGGGAGGCGTGAGGGAAGAAAGTCGTGATGAGCTGATGCTCGACTGTTGTTGGTGGATCTTTGAGGGTAGGAGAGGCAAATAGAGAAGATTTCTGTTTCCTTTTATTAGAAAGGGTCCGCTAAAGGCCCCACAATTTATATAGCCCTCTTTCCTGCCATAGCTTGTCGCAGAGGCTGTGCCAATGCTCATTTGATAGTACTAGCTGGTATTGCCGGATCAACTTGTACTGGCGCCGTAGCTTTACAAGGTCTGAAAGGCGTTTCCCGTTGTGGGCATAACGGGCAGTGAGTGCATGCGCCCGTTTCCATAGGTTGGTCATATGAGCGTCGAGGGCTGGTGTTGAGGAGTCGCATTCAATATCTTCAAGTGCACTATCCCGAGCCGTTTGAATAGTATCGATGAGCGTCGAGAGGGAGACCTGCGAGAACAGCCTGTGCGCGGAAACCCCCCAGTCCGTGCGTGTGAGCCGTTGGTGCGTGCGAAAGCGTTTGCCGTGTAACGTAATGACTATGGGGAAGTGATCACTACCCCTCATTGTGGAGTAGGGGGCCCATTCGCGAACGATGCCGTGAGGCGCAATGGTGAGATCAGGGGAGGTGTTCCGCTGGGAAGGATGGAGGCCAATGCGGGTAACCAGAGTAGGGTCGTTAAGAATTTGAAGCCCACAATCGTCAACCATGGTTTCCAACCGAGTTCCCCGGCCATCCGTGGAAGGGTAGCCCCAAGTGGTGCTGCGGGCGTTGAAGTCGCCACGTATGAGCAAAGGAGTTCGAGGAAACTGAGACACCAGGTGTTGCAGCCAATTATAGCGAACATGCGTTTGAGAACCACTAACCGCACGGTAGTAAACTGACGCCGCAATCCGATATTTGCCGTCCGGGAGCCGAATGTGCACGATGACGACTTCGTGATCCTCCGAACGCTGCCCAGAAACACTGACACGGCGGCATCCAAGATCTGAACGAACCAGTACAGCTGCTTGTTCAACTACCAGTGGCTGAGAGGGTGGGCGCTTTTTGCTAACGTGAGTAATGGCTGGTTCTATGAAGATAGTGTATCCTCGAAGAGATGGGGGAGCGCGGGTTTCTTGAATGAAAATAAGAAACGCTAAAATTTGGGAGATACGAGCGGCGAGAATATGTCCTGCTTGAAAGTAGCTGCGGCAGTTCCATTGTAGAGCTCTTAGGGATTGCTTCATTCTGCGGTCGTATCGCGTACTGTTACCTGTCTTGGTGGTTGCTTGTCCTCCTCCGCAGGTATACCTGGCAGATATTTAGTAATGAACCCGATCATGACTGCAGTTTGCGTCGCGTATTGGCCAGTAAGCACGCGCAGTTTCTCCATATCCGCGAGACGTTGGCGGCGTTCCTGCTGGAGGTCGGCTCGGATGAATTTGAGAACTTGCATGAATTCTTGCGTTTCAAAAGGTGGTTAGGAGGTGGGGGTGTGTTTGCGACTAATGCTACGGCTGCCCCGTGAAGAGGCTGCAGTAGCCGAACGATCCCGAAGGGCCGACTTTTTTGGAGGATCTGCTGTTGCAATGGGCACCTCTGGCGTCCCCTGCAGCGCGGCGGCGAGTTCCACTTTGAGCTGTCGGTTCTCCTCGCGCAACTGTTTCAGCTCTGTGCGCAGGTCGTCGAGCTGCCTTAAAATGTCTTGATTGACGAGTCCGTTTGTGTTGGACGGCGTCGAGCCCTCCATTGCTGGGCAAGAAAGCGGCGCTAACTCATCTGTGGAGGGGCTCGTGCGTCCAACAACGCGGTCCGCCAACGTAATACCTTCATGGATACGCAAAGTAGTCCGCGGAGGGGTAGCTGTTCGACTGGGACCTTTGGGTCGACAGCCAGGTGGCCATCCCTCTGCATGCGGCGCAAAAGAGCGTGCGCTCGCAAGGCAGCGTCTCGTCGTGTGTACGGCCACATTTTTTACAGACAGGTTTTCGTGGGCAGTATTTAGACATATGGCCAACCGTGTGGCAGCTAAAGCACACCATCCGCTTGGGTTGATAGGGAGCCACTTTGACGATTGCCATGTAGTACTTCACGACTCGTGTTGGTGTGGGGGAGTCAAAAGTCAAAACGGCCCGATTCGTTTTGCCAATCCACTGAACTGCTTGTACAGCTGCTTGCTCGCAGCGTATCCATTGCAGTATGTCTTCGTTGGTGTCGTTCGACTCGACCGTTATGACGCCACGTGATGTGTTAGTGCGATTTGGAAGGGGTTTGAGCTCAATGGGCACAGTAACCTGACGGCCTGCGTGTTGGAACTGAACACAGTTCCAGTGTTCCTTATCGTAAAGAGTGATCTGAATGGAGTTTCCAGCGAGGTCATACCGATGCGTGGAAAGTTCTGCTAATTCTAAGGTAGGCGCGGTGCCTCTGATGAGAGCAGCTAGAGCGTCTTTGGAATATCGCGAATAGAGGTTTTAGAGAGTGGCCGAAGCAAGAGCAGTTCCCGGGGTCTACTCACCCTGTCCAAACGGGGATGACACTTTTCTTGGCCGGCTTGCGACGGGTCCACGCCGGTATCCATGGGCCGCCTTGGTCCGTGCCGGCGGCATCGTGTTCCATTTCATGACGGTCCTCGTTGTTGAAGGCTGGACTTGTAGGCGTCTGGGGTTCATTTGTTGAAGGCGGTGTCAGCACACGTTGAGCTGTAGCGGACGCCGAGGGTCTGGTTGTAGCCTGTGGCGCCAATCTATGCACTGCAGCAAGCGCCGGCAGGAGCGGCGTCATTTGCGCCGACGCCATCATGGGCACACCGGGCGGGAGAAGGGCAGTGTTCGCTCGGCGCGCAGAGAACGCCACGAGCGATTCCCCTCGCGTGCCCCGCAGTGGCTGGCTCGAACGCTGGGCCCACGGCGGTGCCAGTAGGCTTAGCGGCAGCGATGCACAAAAACCATGATAAATGTCCAGTCCCTGTTCCAGGGCGATCGGAAAAGGCACCAACACGTTGCCGATAACTTGAGGAATCGTTGATCACCGGTAAAGAGGGGTCATCTTGATAAAAACTCACGATAAGATGAAATAAAGAGGGGCCCGAAGCGAGACACGTTTGCTGGCGTTCGAAGCGGAACCGGAAGGAGAATTGAGGAGCAGAAACGATACGCAATGTGAACTTACACAACCTTCTATGCAAAGCCCTCGATATGTTTGCTCTATTTGCAGTTTTTCGAGAAAGGCATGTAGCGTATGTTTGAGGGCGGTACGGACGGAAGAGAGTCTGTTGTGTTCTAGTACCTCAGTTTATCAACGAAGAACCCCGGCCGCTCAGTTGTCGTTGTTGCTTAGCTTGTATAGCTTCTTTGTGTTTCTTTGCTTTGTTGCCGGTCGGCCTTACGCAGAGTATACGAGGGATGCGGAGCGCAGCCGCAACAACGCCTTTCGCCTTCCATCGTTGTTCTGGGAAAGACGGGACGTCGCTTATCATGAGCGCAACGGGCAGAATTGCGCGTCGAGCCGATCGATATATTCGCAGCCAGTAAAATACTGTCAACTGTGTCCTTTTTGGGAGACTGAGCTGCACCTTCGCTGTATCGGTTGGACGAGACCGATCATTCGTGTGAGTGTTCATGGTGGTTAGGAGCCCTCGGTAGAGAGAGGAGGTCTTGGAGGTCATTCCTGGGGTCAGGAAGTATGAGTGGGGAAACGCGCCGCGAAGTATGCCGAGGTTCTACTGCTCGAAATTACGGCGTGCATGTTGAATTCGTTGCGGGTCGGGATGTGTCGCCACTGCAACCCCGTATATACGGACTCGACGAGAGGTGGTTGAGTCGAGAAAAGCAGTTTTTTTTTTCGACTTGACCTATCCATGTATACGCGGACTGGGTGAGTCGAAAGACCATCGGGAGTCGGGACGGGTCAGTTCGACCCGCAGACGGAAGGAGGGGTTTAAGTCGCTCGTCGGGCTGAGTCGGCGGGCCGTGGAAAGCTGAAAAGCTCCTTTTCTGGGAATCCCAACAGTCCCCATACCTCAGTTCTTTGGATTGAGTTCATATAAATGCGGAAGGGGTCGAGGTAAGCTGAACCCGCCAGTCGACTCGACCCTACCTCGTCGAGTGCGTGCAACCGGGGCTTGTGGCGCGGAAGCGCGAGGGGAAACGGTGTAACGTTTCTCTGAATGGAGAAGCGCGCTAACAATGAAGTGCAATTACATTGTTCAAGCTTGATTTATGCGCCTTCCTTTCATATGCGACATTTGAGCCGATGTTTGATCGTAGAATGTCGAGCGTTTGCTTGTTCTGTTTTCTTCTTTGTTTGTTATCATGTTTCGAGTGCCTGCGTGAAAGAGAGAGAGATTCGGGTCACACGACTGTTTGTACGCCCACCTACGATTGGGTGTTGTTTTGTAATAAGACTGGGGTGTTCGTTGTTTGAGACATGACGATGGACAGACGCTAGCGGGCGAGAGCCAACGGTAGCAGACGCCGGGAGGCCCTCGACGATCGAATATGTTCGGCCCAGTGTGTTTGAGTATTTTCCTGTTTCGATGTAAATAGTGTAACGTTAGTAAGCAAATGGCATCTAACGTAATGTAATGTAACGTAATGTAAGCGTAATGTAAGCAAATGTAATGTAAGCAAATGGCATCTAAACAATTTAATCCTGCAGAACCTAGAGAGACCCCGAGGAAACCAACATTGTATTGTACGAAACCAGTCGCTACATTGTCTTTGTTTTAAATGCGGAGCATTTCTTAGGCTCGCCAACTCCTCCGTCCATAGGCGTCCGCAGCTCATGACGTCACGTCGAGGCGCAGGTTCGCGCCTCTCCCCCGTACCCTCCTCGCTCTCAACAACAGCTGCGGCGGTGCGGGGGGAACGCATCTGCGCGCGCATGCGCAGTAGTTACCCCGTGCGCTCCGTCGCGCTCAGCAGCAACAGCGGCAGGTGTACACGTGATAGCGGCGTGCTAGCGGCGTGACAGCTGCGTGACAACAGCGTGGTGGGGGGCGTGGAAAGGTCGCGCGCAATTAGGCATTCCAAACCCTCCCCACATCCAAACGATAGCCACAAACTACCCAATTACGCAACTTTCACGCAATACAACCACCCCTATGCGACGCATTTACTCGAGTTCCCCCCGTGGGAAGATGCGGGCGGGCGGCTTTTTTTGTTTTTTTGCGCGTCACCGGTTCATTGCTCATTTATTTTATTGTCAGCAATAGATGGGTCATGTCGGCAGAAATTTCCGCCGTCGATATGCGGACACAAAGCGACAGAACAATGGAGAACGACAGGGCGCGTGCGCCGACAGGTGACGTCAAGCGGGGCTGGCAGCGGTGGCGCTGTGTTCGCGCAGCGGCCGGGCGAGAAGCGGGGCGGCGGCCGCAGCGGCGGTTCCTCGCCGCCTGTGTTGCCGGTTGCCCGGCGTCCGAGCGTAAACGGAGTGTGACGCGAGTGAGGCCGAGCGGAAACAAAAGGAGGAGGAATGGAAATGGCGGTAACGAAACTCCGATATCAGTCAACGACGGAAGGGGCAGCAGGCAGCGAGTGCCGCTACTAAAACGAGCGGACAAGACCACTGAGACGGAATGCAAAGCACGGTTGACACGGTGTGCGAGTGGAGTACGAGAAACGACGTGTTGCGGGCTTCTAAGGCCCCAGGCGTGCGCGTATGTCCGAGCATCAAGTTCGTGAGGTTGAGAGAAGACACGCTCACGCATTGAAAGGGTCCAGCAATGTGGCTCCCATTATTTTTTCTTTGACACATCGGACGTAGCAAGCGCTGCTGTGGGCTTGGAAGCGTTCAGTTCTCTCTCTCTCGCTCGCTCTCTCTGCAGGCAATAAATAACAACAATATAGGAGCACGTACTCAGCTTTTGTTGTCCTATGATTGTTGTAAATAAAGAATCAGATGGGTGAAAACAGAGTGTGATACGCATCGCGTTGGGAAGAGGAGAATACCGGGCTTCGCCCCCTGCTTCGCTGAAGGGGGTGCGTTCCATTGCTTTACGTGAACCGGGCGTTCGGGTCCTTCTTTCCCTCGTGGATCTGTTTTAATAAGTACAGGCGAGCGAAATGTGAAATACGCGGCTTTCGAGACCTTCTTCACCGAGCCTCTTGCCAGTAATGCCTTCAATTTGCGGGAAAATGGTGCGACATAATAATGGCATTACTTCGCTCGGTAGGTCTAGAATGCCGCGTCCCGGGCAGGCAGACGGCACACAAAACTGCCGAGGACTGAAAGGTGGCAATCAAGTTTAAAAGTCTAAGAAAATTTGAACCTGGTTGAGATTCGAATCGGGGACGTTCGGAATGCGTAACAAAGCACGCAATCGCAGCACCGCCACAGCTCTGTGACTCGAGCTATCTTAAGGGGGCCCAGTGAAGGTGCTGTGACCTCGCAGTTGGAAACGTTCGTTGGAGACACGCACCGAGGCCTGTATGGGTAGTTTGAGCATGGTTATTACAGAAGCGTAAATTGGGCGAGTAGCTTAGTATTTCCCGCAGATTCCCCTCTTCGCTTGCTAATGCAACTGGGGAAGGGGTGCAGTCACGGTAATTAAAAGAATAGGGTAATCAATCACACCGCTAAATCCACGCAATAGCTTCGTCAATACTCTTTCTTCACAAGAACCATTGTCGATTGGAACAACCTCTCTAACGAGGCGGCAACCGAAAAATCGATATCTGCTTTGGAGTCGCATCGATCTGCACACGTGATGCATCTTTTTCGGTTTTCTGTATATTTTCTGTATGTTTGTGTATTTTGCCGCGAAGGTGACTTCTGTGACTAATTTTTCTCCCACCCTCTAAGATCTTGTAGCAAGATCGCAGTAAAAATAAATAAATAAATAAATAAATAAATAAATAAATAAATAAATAACCAGAGGTCCACTTCGGCAATACGGCCATAATTCTTGCGCGTCAGTATCATTAGAAGTGATTAGTTGTCCTCGTATTTGTTTAGTTTAATTTTCGTTTACTTCACCTTGTTTTTCGTAGAAACGTGAACTTTCGGGCTTTGTCCAGATCATTCGGTAGCTGTACCGCCTTTCGTCGAGGAGAAGGAAACTTGGAGGCGACACCCAGCTCCGCATATCAGGATCCGCGGGTGCAGCAGCAACGTGCGGATCGCCCACTGAGAAACGGGTCGAAATTCTGCGCGCATCAGAGTGAGTGAATAAGATTTATTTGATTTGAGGTCAGACGGGCACGACGTGGGCGTCGCCGCCAACGCTTTATACGCGCCCGGGGAACAGCAACTCCCGACGCGTTTAAAAAAAAGAAAAGCTTGTCAGAGAATACGCCCGAAAGAAGGCGAAACGGGTGGGGGTGATAAGACAAAATGAGAGAGGAAAAGCGGCAATACCACCCCGGGGAGAAAAACGAGCCGGGGCGAAAACAAACGGGGGCGGTACGGTACTTCCTTTCTTCGTGGACGAGGTGAGGCCGAGTTTTCTCGGCCCATCTGCAGTGGCGGACATGGTATACGGCGCGTGCCCTTTTCTTTCTTCCTGGTCGAGATGAGTTTCTCAGTTCGTGGCGTGAAGCGGCGGCCGCCGCCGTCTCGGGTGTTGGAAATCCATCAGTCAACGTCGTCGGGGTCGGCCGCAAGCCGAGCCTGCCGTGATGCGCGCAGAGGTGGCGGTGAACTTCTGCTGGCTGGCCCGAGGATAAACAGCCATACCGGAGCCTCGAGCGTTTATGCGGGCCCTCCCGCTGTTCTCACCGCTGTCTGCTTGTGCTCCTCCGCCGCCAGTCGTACCCCTCGGTCGCAGCGCAGGTGAACACGAGCACATGTCCGGCAGTCAGCGCGTCGTACCGCTTGTTATGCGGGGCAGTAACAGGAGCGTCCGACTGTTGCACGTTGCCGGCGCCCTGACGGCTGTACCGATGCTAACGCCGCACATCAGAATATAGATTTAGCTCTTCGCAAAACTAGCAACGTTTTACATTATTACTACGTGACCGGAACCATCTTACTGCCACCTGTAGTATCCTCTGCCGGTTCATCACTTGATATGTATTCCACAAAGATATCCCCTGGGTAAAATCGTTGTGAGGGGTACCTGCATGGGTACCAGCGAAATCATGTCCGCGTGTTGGAGTTCTATTTGCAAAAAATCAGGTTTCCCGTTGGGGTCCCTGTATGAAATGAAACTACTGTGAAGCTGTTTTCCTTAAGAATAAACTTCGTTGTATTACTTTCGTCTCAATTAGAAAAAGCGGAGAGAGCGGGACCAAAATGCGTTTTTAGGTGCATACCTAATCCAGCATATTGGTCAAGATGGTCGTTATCGACTGTCCCCGAGGAAGTCGTGGATGTAGGGAATCGGGGCCACACATAGTCTTCAACCCCGCGAACTGGCCATCCACTCGTTCCATGGTTTTTCAGGCGCCTGGCTAGATGGCGCCTCAAAAAACGTGGTTATAATGGCTCTAAATGTGCTTTAGGTGGCATGCTTGGACGCTTCGGGGGTGGTGCTCGTAATCTGCGAGGGCCAAGCACTTAAATCATTTCGGGTGGGCTACGTATTTTGACTGTGTGTACTATGTGCTCGGAGGTCCTGTTTTGGGTCTTTGTATCATGGTGAAGTTCTCGTGTTCCGGGTATTGGGCGAGCTTACGTGAGTTCTCCAGAGGTTGTTAAGTTCTTAGAGTGTGTGCAATCTTTGCTTGTTATGCTCGGTTTTGTGGGGGCCAATAGGGGGACGTTGCGTAATCGGTGATTCCTGGAAGGTGATTATTCTGACTAGCACGTTTTTCTTGGCAATAAGATATTGCGCGCGTATATGTGTTTGTAAAGGGGGGGGGGGGGAGGGGCTGTTGTATTTCAGAGAAAGTCGCGAAGCGCACTTTGAGTGATCGGAATCCATATGGACATATCCGTTTTCTAAATACTAAGTGGCAGGGTTAGCTACTATAGCTTCGGTTTCTAGTATTATGGTGGCTAGGATGTGCCGGTATCATGGCGCTTGTCTTGTTTTTAGTCCCATGCCTAACATTTGCCCGTCGATGTGTCGTGTGCAGGGCTGGCGCCTGTGACAAACCTGCCGCTTTACTTAATGATATGGTTTATATACGTGGTGAGATATCTCTCTGTTCTTTTGCACTTTTGTGGACAGGTGGGCTCATGCTCTTTCGTATAGTTCGCACAAACACGCCGCGCCCTGCCATCGATGTTGGCCGAGCTTACAGCCACCCGGAACGGCTCCTGCTTTTCTTCAAGCCCCTGGAGGTTCTACTTTGCAACAATTGCAGACTCCACGGCGTCCATACGTGATCCATACAACTCAGCCCCCTCGAGGGACATTTACGAGATACTCAATACGTACCGCCGTCTTTTCCGGCTGTCATGAGTCCGGCGCAATAAGTTCCCCTCCTCGCTCACTTTGCGGCGGGTAGTGCCTGCCATCAAACATTCGTTCCAGGACCATTGGCTTTACTGACAGTCGATGCCCCAGAACAATTTCTCCAACCGAAAGAAAAACTCCGTCGCGCCACACGTGCTACAATCCCACCGTGTGGAACGGACCTCCCCAGAAGACTCTCTCCCTGGGAGGAGGTCTTGCTGCGAGCAGTGCGAAGACTTCGTGTTGGAGTAGCCCTCTCTGCCGCTGTGGCCCGGGTGTGGCCACCACGCTATCAAGCCGGTTCACTGAGAGCTACCCCTTCTGCACAGCCTTTGGCGAAGATTCTGATGTGGACCTTCCCTTCATTGGAAGAGGCGAGAATGCGACACCTTCGACGCACAGGCCTCCACCCTGGGAGACCACCTGATCTCCATCGGTCGATATCGGAACACCACCACCGCTCCCTTTTTGCGTATCCCCGCGAAGTGCTAGTTAACGTATACTTGTAATGTAGACTTTACACTATTTCTTTAAAAAAATGAAGGAAGCTCGCACTATTCCGTAAGACTTGAAGGTAGGGAAGCTGTGCGCAACAGTAGCGTTTTTGCTGTTTTCCGCCTCACTACTAGGTCTGGTATTTGGTACCTGACTATTGACGCTCTCTAAATTGGAGCATTTCATTCCGTCGTTCAACCGAAGTAGCCCAACAGCACTGCAAATCTACTGGATTGATTATTGCGTCTTCCCTTTAGGCTTCGATTGTAGTGATCTACTTGAATAACAGTGCCTCTGGCAATAAAAGCTCGTCTTACACACCGTCTTGATATCCTACCGTACGTAAACAAAAGTAAAAATAAATTAAGGGTGGGGAGAGGGGCGTTCGCGTTCTTGTTTTCCCTAAAATAGCCGAAGTGTCTTTATGTTAAGGTTTATTAACCAAGGTTCCAGTGTAGTAGATACATGGTGTGGTGTTTAATTATATGGTTACTGTATGAGTCCCCAACTCCCCCCCCCCCCCTCGTTGCTTCAGTGTGTGTGAAGTTTGTGTACTCTACAGAGCCTCGCACATGACTAAAAATTCCCGGCCATCTCCACTAACGTTAAACCTGGGGATGGGTGAAGTATACAATGTATAAGTGTATTCTTGGCGCCTTGGATTTTTTGGCAACGGAGACGAAACCCTTTGGGGGTAGACGTATACAGCTTTGCTGTAAATGTTTCCCGTCTTTGAAGCACGAAGCGCACTAGCGCGAGGCGCAAACAACTGTCCCGGTGTTATTTTAGTACGCATCATGAAGCGCTCCAGCGCGAGGCGTTTACGAGTGTCCCGGTGTTTTTTAGCAGGAGGTACGCTCTAGCGCGAGGCGTAAACAAGTGTCCCGGTGTTTTAGTACCGTGACTACATGAGACGATGATTACGACAACGACAGGAAGCGCCAACAGCCCCAGCCCAAAGGGGCTTCGCCCCTAAAAAAATGGGAGTACCGTGATATTTGGGCTACACTTTGCAATAACGGAAAGGAACTACTCATTAAATTTTATACTATAAGCGAAGCTTTTCTTTCTTTTGGGCTTGTGTTGTTTTTTATCACATAGCAACATACGCCAACTGGAGAGCCATCATCGTTCCGCGCGGAACTTATATCGGTTAAAGAGGCTCATCTCTGAAACCTCTTTACAGCCTGGAGCACGCATCGTCATTCTCACCGATGCCCTTCAAGCAGTTCGCTTACTTGGTCTATAGTAAACTCTCACCGATGCCCTTCAAGCAGTTCGCTTACTTGGTCTATAGTAAACTCTCACCGATGCCCTTCAAGAAGTTCGCTTACTTGGTCTATAGTAAACTCTCACCGATGCCCTTCAAGCAGTTCGCTTACTTGGTCTATAGTAAACTCTCACCGATGCCCTTCAAGAAGTTCGCTTACTTGGTCTATAGTAAACTCTCACCGATGCCCTTCAAGAAGTTCGCTTACTTGGTCTATAGTAAACTCTCACCGATGCCCTTCAAGAAGTTCGCTTACTTGGTCTATAGTAAACTCTCACCGATGCCCTTCAAGAAGTTCGCTTACTTGGTCTATAGTAAACTCTCACCGATGCCCTTCAAGAAGTTCGCTTACTTGGTCTATAGTAAACTCTCACCGATGCCCTTCAAGAAGTTCGCTTACTTGGTCTATAGTAAACTCTCACCGATGCCCTTCAAGCAGTTCGCTTACTTGGTCTATAGTAAACTCGCAGTCTCGTGTGCCTGCCCAGAGTGTCTACCAACTTCCTGAACAAATTGATCACGAAATCCTAGTTGAGTGGATTCCACGCGACCTATCTGAACTCTGCAAGGCAGACGTTGCAGCTTGGCTAGCAGCCTCCGTTTCCCCACATACTTCCCCGCTAAGCTGGACGACCGGCGGTGCCTCTACAGCACGGTGGAACACGTGCTGTAATTCCACCGTGTGATGTCACCCTCCACCGGGTCTCAGCCGTGCTGATGAGGTTGCGTTAAGGAGAATTCGGGTGGAGGTGGCCTTAACTCCTGCCGTGACCCGCTAGCGGCCTCGCTTTCTAGGTTCTTTTACAAACACCGGGTGTCGAGTCTGCTACCGCAGTTACTTGGGTTCTGCCCTACCTTGCGGCAGTCGAGCATGTGACATCTCGCGGCGACGGGCCTTTGCATCGCCGACGCGTCCGCATACATTGCGTTCACGCAGAGACCCCGTCATCGTTCCCTTCCGGACTTCATTCATAAAGCAAACCTTTTCATCTTCATCTGATCACCATGCCTCATCATCGTCTGATAAGACCATTTCAACCGTGCACTTCGGCGATATAAGCGCTCAAGAAAAAGGTCACATGGTTTCACGCTTCTAATGGCAGCTCTGAGAGTGGTGCGTTGGATTTGAGAAGCAAAATGAGATGCTCTGACCCTCTTTTAGATGCGACGGCATCTCATTCACTCGCCTTGTCCCTCCATACGGCGTTGTCGTTGTCCGTCCACACCCCTCTCCCATTCTCCTCGCCGCGCGAGCTGCGCTCTCCGCCGCTCACCCCCTCTCCTCTCCGATAGCGAACACTCTCTCGCGAGGGGCATTGGCTTGGCTTGGATTGGATTGGATTAAAGTGGATTGTGTTGGATTGTGTTGCGTCATAGCCGCGCCACGTGCGTCATAGCCGCGGCAGGGGGTTAACGGCACGTTTCACGCGATGGGAGAATCAACCTAACGGAAACAACAACGGAACCACCTATGCGTCGCATCTACACAGGGGTTCCCGGGAGGGGAGGTGGGAGTAATTTTTCGTTTTCGTCTAGTCTCGTGCGGCTACTGGCGATAAAGCGTCGGAGCCAAGCAACGTAAATTTCGACAATGCTACATAATTATTGATTGATGACTGGGAGCACGTAGCTCGCGAGGCTTAGGCAAATGCCGTTTCTTCGTAGCCAGTTATTTTAGGCCGTCGAGGATTGCATTTCGCAGACGCAAAGATAGCCTTGTGAGGCGGCGTACCCACGAACGGGAGTCGTCACGGCACTTCGTTTTGTGCGGTTCGGCCTTAAAGTGTAGGTGCTGGGCTACTGCGACAGAATTTACAAGTAATGAGTGTGTATAGAAGTTATTTGGTCTTGTCGAATCAAGCACGTTTTAACGAGGCGTACAACTCTCCTCAAATGAACTCGAAGAGCCCCCTGCGCTAAGTGGCGCACTAATAGTGTGGTGAACTTGAGGAAGATTTGACACCGTTTAAGCGGTGTAGTCATTACACCGCCAATGCGAGACACCGACGTGAAAAGTAGGGAAGCGGGCAAGGGAAGCAAAGCACCAGCTTAGTTTATTGTTTCCACACAAAGGTAAGCGAAACAAAGCACTCGATTTACGTGCCATGATTGATTACAAGCGGATTTGGAAAGAAGCACTCCTCTTTCGGATGTGAACCGGCACTGAGACGGAAGTATGTATGACAAGGGTATCGTCTTCTGTCAGGCACAACGCAAGGCGTACACGGCGTCCTGTCATCGATAATGTTGTGACAAAACAGGAGGTCAATGTGAGAGCCTCTGTAATTGCGCGGACAGAAAATGGTTTTGAGAGTGTGCGGAGTCCGCATATGCCCTACTTTCATGTCCCCGCTAACCTGCATTGCGACAATTGAGGGAGAAGCTGTTCGCACGCCTCACTTGGTGGCGAACCAACGGCTTTACTGCGGCTCACCGCTGCGGCGACGAATGTGCGCCAGCGATGATGCTCATTCCCTCTGTTACTTGTGCGATTGTGACAGACGAGAGAAAGTTGACGGAGGATGGGGCGATAGGTTGAAGGGGCAGGTGTACCGAATGTGTGGTGCGTGGGCTGGACCCCGGTGCCACGTAGAATCGGCGCTTTTGCGACGAGGCGAAAAAAAAAAGGCGTACGAGATGACAGAACGCGAACGAATCCGTATATAGTCCTTGGTCGCGGCGGCGGGGCCGCCCCGAGGTCCGTGCCGGAAATTACCGGAGCCCGGCGACCAAGGTCTCCAAACATGGGTCCGTGTCCGGCCGTCGTAATTGCTTCCGCCCGCCGTCGCCGACCAGCGTCCGTTCGGCCGTCGGAAGAGAGGGCCGCCGCACCGTTTGGAAAAACAAAAGCACTCGCCGGGGCTCGGCCGCCTGCCTCGCGACCCTGATGGGGATGGCGGCTTCTGCAGTGTCCCGCACTTTTCGCTCTCCTAGGAGGTAACTCACTCACTCACACTCACACTCACTCACTCACTCACTCACTCACTCACTCACTCACTCACTCACTCACTCACTCACTCACTCACTCACTCACTCACTCACTCACTCACTCACTCACTCACTCACTCACTCACTCACACACACACACACACACACACACACACACACACACACACACACACACACACACACACACACACACACACACACACACACACACACACACACACACACACACACACACACACACACACACACACACACACACACACACACACACACACACACACACACACACACACACACACACACACAAAGCAAATCTGTGAGGTATGACTACAGTGAAAGCTCGTTAATTCGACCCCCGTTTATTTGGAACATCGGTTAATTCGACCTGCGCGCGTGGTCCTTAGAATCAGGTTTGGAGCGGAACTCTCGTTAATTCGGCAAAGTTTCAGCGCGCATCAGTTAATTCGACCTAGCGTCGCAGCCTGTGAGCTCGCCCAGTCGATGTGCAGATAGAGAAAAAAAGGAAATCACTGCCAAGAGCAACGCTACTGCACAGTTGGGAAAAAAAAGCCGCATAGGCCAACCACATGGCCATGGTCATCGGAATCATCCGAAACAGGTAGATGTAGACACTATTTGGCGCCACCTGCCGCCTGATGCAAAAGGTTAAGCCACTACCACCAATCCATGCAGCTGACCGAGGAAGAAATAATTTAGGACGTGATATACGCCAACAATGCGTCGGAAGGTGACGATTGGGGCGGACTGTTCCAACCACCGAAACATTCGATAAAAGAAGCCGCAGAAGCCTTGTCCGTACTGGAGGACTTTTGTGACCGCATTCCGCATGGTGCATGTGCCACGGAGCATCGACAGCTATTGTCGGCGCTCATATTCGACCGAAAAAACTGACGAAGATTACAAACTTCCTTGGCAAATAAAGGTACGTCATGCTGGGGAAAATTTTGCGTTTTTGTTTTTCATTCGATATTTCGACAATCGGATAATGCGACAATTTTTCGCGATCCCACCAGTGTCGAATTAACGAACTTTTACACTGTAGTATAATTTGCGCGCACCTGCTTCATCTTCTGTGGAGACGTCCTTGGTCCAAAACGTAGGAACGATCCTAGCTACCCAAACCGCCGAACGGGTCGAAGTCACGGGCAGCAGGGGAATGGGTAACGCAGCCTGGGTCGTCTTGGCAGCGCCGCTCATACGGGCAGCGCCAGAGCGCGACGGTTTTGCCTTTTCTTCATCTTGCCTAATTAACGATCCACCGGGTGGAGTTGGAGTTTCAAGCAGATACGCGGCAATTTTTTTTTTGTCTGGCCTCTTTAGAAACCGTTGTAACCATGCTTTCTTCATTCGCTTTCGCAAACACCAATCCACCGTCTATTTCTGTTAAAAGAACGCTCGTACTGTAACTTTCGTACGTATACGTTTTGACCCAAATGTGGCTAAGGTTTCCTTTGCGCTAATTGCGCTAAGGTTTCCTTTGCGTCTTGATATGTATGAGCCACGCCCAGGGTACTATGAAAGCATGTTACGTATATATGCTTAGTGATCGACTTTTTTTTTCTTTTTTTGCCGTAGTAATATTCTTCACGTATAGCGTCCCCCGGGCGTGGAAAATGCATTTAAAACGATGCCAGAAATGAACGCTATATATTGACACCAAAAAATCGAAGCCGAAAAACCGGCAAATGCTCGCGCATTGCTCGTACGTATCACGACTATTACGTTGTCTTCGCTTATTAAATGCCGGAAACCGATACGCTGCACTGAATGGCACAAGTTTGGATAACAGAACTGAACTGACATTCTACGTGAAAGGTGGCCGAGTCAAACAATGCCAGTACCGCGTTGTCTCTTTGCGGTGCATTAGGAGTCTACTCTCCACTGCGGAATAGAGAATGGTGATTTCCTTTGGGGGGAGC
>NW_027526295.1:165888524-165987260 GCF_048455015.1 Haemaphysalis longicornis
CGCTAAGTGGCGCACTAATAGTGTGGTGAACTTGAGGAAGATTTGACACCGTTTAAGCGGTGTAGTCATTACACCGCCAATGCGAGACACCGACGTGAAAAGTAGGGAAGCGGGCAAGGGAAGCAAGCACCAGCTTAGTTTATTGTTTCCACACAAAGGTAAGCGAAACAAAGCACTCGATTTACGTGCCATGATTGATTACAAGCGGATTTGGAAAGAAGCACTCCTCTTTCGGATGTGAACCGGCACTGAGACGGAAGTATGTATGACAAGGGTATCGTCTTCTGTCAGGCACAACGCAAGGCGTACACGGCGTCCTGTCATCGATAATGTTGTGACAAAACAGGAGGTCAATGTGAGAGCCTCTGTAATTGCGCGGACAGAAAATGGTTTTGAGAGTGTGCGGAGTCCGCATATGCCCTACTTTCATGTCCCCGCTAACCTGCATTGCGACAATTGAGGGAGAAGCTGTTCGCACGCCTCACTTGGTGGCGAACCAACGGCTTTACTGCGGCTCACCGCTGCGGCGACGAATGTGCGCCAGCGATGATGCTCATTCCCTCTGTTACTTGTGCGATTGTGACAGACGAGAGAAAGTTGACGGAGGATGGGGCGATAGGTTGAAGGGGCAGGTGTACCGAATGTGTGGTGCGTGGGCTGGACCCCGGTGCCACGTAGAATCGGCGCTTTTGCGACGAGGCGAAAAAAAAAAAGGCGTACGAGATGACAGAACGCGAACGAATCCGTATATAGTCCTTGGTCGCGGCGGCGGGGCCGCCCCGAGGTCCGTGCCGGAAATTACCGGAGCCCGGCGACCAAGGTCTCCAAACATGGGTCCGTGTCCGGCCGTCGTAATTGCTTCCGCCCGCCGTCGCCGACCAGCGTCCGTTCGGCCGTCGGAAGAGAGGGCCGCCGCACCGTTTGGAAAAACAAAAGCACTCGCCGGGGCTCGGCCGCCTGCCTCGCGACCCTGATGGGGATGGCGGCTTCTGCAGTGTCCCGCACTTTTCGCTCTCCTAGGAGGTAACTCACTCACTCACACTCACACTCACTCACTCACTCACTCACTCACTCACTCACTCACTCACTCACTCACTCACTCACTCACTCACTCACTCACTCACTCACTCACTCACTCACTCACTCACTCACTCACTCACTCACACACACACACACACACACACACACACACACACACACACACACACACACACACACACACACACACACACACACACACACACACACACACACACACACACACACACACACACACACACACACACACACACACACACACACACACACACACACACACACACACACACACACACAAAGCAAATCTGTGAGGTATGACTACAGTGAAAGCTCGTTAATTCGACCCCCGTTTATTTGGAACATCGGTTAATTCGACCTGCGCGCGTGGTCCTTAGAATCAGGTTTGGAGCGGAACTCTCGTTAATTCGGCAAAGTTTCAGCGCGCATCAGTTAATTCGACCTAGCGTCGCAGCCTGTGAGCTCGCCCAGTCGATGTGCAGATAGAGAAAAAAAGGAAATCACTGCCAAGAGCAACGCTACTGCACAGTTGGGAAAAAAAAGCCGCATAGGCCAACCACATGGCCATGGTCATCGGAATCATCCGAAACAGGTAGATGTAGACACTATTTGGCGCCACCTGCCGCCTGATGCAAAAGGTTAAGCCACTACCACCAATCCATGCAGCTGACCGAGGAAGAAATAATTTAGGACGTGATATACGCCAACAATGCGTCGGAAGGTGACGATTGGGGCGGACTGTTCCAACCACCGAAACATTCGATAAAAGAAGCCGCAGAAGCCTTGTCCGTACTGGAGGACTTTTGTGACCGCATCCGCATGGTGCATGTGCCACGGAGCATCGACAGCTATTGTCGGCGCTCATATTCGACCGAAAAAACTGACGAAGATTACAAACTTCCTTGGCAAATAAAGGTACGTCATGCTGGGGAAAATTTTGCGTTTTTGTTTTTCATTCGATATTTCGACAATCGGATAATGCGACAATTTTTCGCGATCCCACCAGTGTCGAATTAACGAACTTTTACACTGTAGTATAATTTGCGCGCACCTGCTTCATCTTCTGTGGAGACGTCCTTGGTCCAAAACGTAGGAACGATCCTAGCTACCCAAACCGCCGAACGGGTCGAAGTCACGGGCAGCAGGGGAATGGGTAACGCAGCCTGGGTCGTCTTGGCAGCGCCGCTCATACGGGCAGCGCCAGAGCGCGACGGTTTTGCCTTTTCTTCATCTTGCCTAATTAACGATCCACCGGGTGGAGTTGGAGTTTCAAGCAGATACGCGGCAATTTTTTTTTGTCTGGCCTCTTTAGAAACCGTTGTAACCATGCTTTCTTCATTCGCTTTCGCAAACACCAATCCACCGTCTATTTCTGTTAAAAGAACGCTCGTACTGTAACTTTCGTACGTATACGTTTTGACCCAAATGTGGCTAAGGTTTCCTTTGCGCTAATTGCGCTAAGGTTTCCTTTGCGTCTTGATATGTATGAGCCACGCCCAGGGTACTATGAAAGCATGTTACGTATATATGCTTAGTGATCGACTTTTTTTTCTTTTTTTGCCGTAGTAATATTCTTCACGTATAGCGTCCCCGGGCGTGGAAAATGCATTTAAAACGATGCCAGAAATGAACGCTATATATTGACACCAAAAAATCGAAGCCGAAAAACCGGCAAATGCTCGCGCATTGCTCGTACGTATCACGACTATTACGGTGTCTTCGCTTATTAAATGCCGGAAACCGATACGCTGCACTGAATGGCACAAGTTTGGATAACAGAACTGAACTGACATTCTACGTGAAAGGTGGCCGAGTCAAACAATGCCAGTACCGCGTTGTCTCTTTGCGGTGCATTAGGAGTCTACTCTCCACTGCGGAATAGAGAATGGTGATTTCCTTTGGGGGGAGCAGACGTACCTTGAGCATAATGCTAACTACTAAAACAACAACAGCGCGTGCGCGAAGAATTTTCGGACGTTCATAGTCGTCAGTGCTAGAAAGTTTCGTAATTACTAAGACTGGATTTTCGTTCCCAAGGGAAGTTCTCTGTCGAAAAGTGCAGTTGTAGGCAGCCAGTGTCAAAAATGGACGTATATATGTGTCAGCCTCCAAACCAGGCAGCCGTAGGCACTGTAAACGCTGGGCTAAAACTTTATTAGCACACGTAGTTCGGGCTCATGTATTAAAAAGACATGTCATAGAAGCAGGGTAATGAATAGGTATTTGCTTAAATCTGTTCCCTGGTGATGTGAGAAACAGGAGCATGTATTGTGGGTCTCAAATCGGGTGGTCTGCTGGTTCATCACGTTCGTGGTGGAAAGAAAAACGCAGGCGCGACAGCGAACGAATAATTGATTGAAGCCATGGGTGGCTGCACAACGCGTGTTTTGACCGTTTTCCGACGCTTTTTCTTTGATGTCTCCGTTTATGTTTTGTGCTTGTTTCCCTGGTTCTCCGAGGATTATGGCGCCTCACTGATCAATCCTTCGTGCCTTGCTGCCGCACCACGTCTGGGGAAGTAGTTGGCTGCTCGCCTGCTTCTTAAGCTCTCGGTAACGACGACGACAGGCGCCTGCTGGATTGCGGAGCAGGGATTTTGTCCCTAGGTGATCGTACACCACTGACACCTTCCCACAATTACTTTTGTGTCAGTGATGCAGTGTGCTTAATTTCTGAACCAGGGAATTAAACATCGATCTAAGCATCAAGATCAGCCACTCACTCTTCCGATCACTCAATAAATAAAATACTAGCAAGCCAGATTCTCGATACTCCTAAATAAAGAAGCACGTAAGGCGTGTACACTTGTGTGGCTTAAAATGTTGGATCGACAGCGTCCAGCGCCGAGATGTTGCCGAGTTTCACTGAGAATGCGACAGTTCCAATGTTTCGAAGTGTGTTTTCTGTGAGCGTCATGGCGGCGCCGGCGTTTTGCCGTGTGGCTCCATCCACCGTTCGGGAGACGGAGCTTGCGGCAGGGACCGAGCAGAAAAAAAAATCGAAAATTGGTAGACTTATGAATTAGGCGCCATTCACTGGGTATACTTTTTATTCAGGACACATTTCAGTGCATTTGAGAGCCTAGCGTAAATTTTGGCCTCTTTGTGGTTCGGTGGTGCAACGTTGTCTACGCGCCTGTTCCGGTGGTAGAGAGCTTTGGTTTGATGCCGTACGTTCGGAGCACTGCTGGTGACCGTGCCCCCAGGGCGCAGTTCGATCATCGACGACGGGAACGAGCTTCACTGCGCAGGCGCGGATCTTGCTGAAATCAGGTGTCATTTCAACTCCGCTATAGCACTGTTAGTGAGCTAACCGACGCGCCCTCCTCTTCTTGCTCCTGTTGTCGCTGCGCCTCACCCGACCTTTGAGACGGGCGCTCGCATCTGGATGCCGCGTCGTCGTTTCCGTTTGACGGGGATGATGTCTTTCCGCGGGCGCTTGATTAGCGCGGTTGATAACCGCGAAATCGGTGGATGGCTAGCTGCCACCGAAAATCGCTCAATAAGCCTAGCCTACGCCCTCGCCTTAACTAATAACTTTGCCACTCTGTGTGCTGAGAACTGCGTAATTCTTGGACAGTTGGTGCTACATTTGACCTACCCCAACAACCCGCTAGACTGACTTTCTTAGAAGTGCACGAAACAAACTTTGCCTGTATTTCCATATTCTCCGCCCGTCCATCGCGCGTAACTCGTCGAGCACATTTTGTGCACACTGTTTTTACTCCTGCACAATTACGGTTATCTTAGTGCTTTTCCCCATTCGAGCATTTTGTGCTACTGAAGCAACCTACCCGAAAAGGTGGTCGTTGGTTCCTAACTAATGACACCTGACCAATAAGGCATAAGCACTCTTTGAGGGAATTTTCAGTGTTTTTGTTATTCAAGATGGTACGGGAAGAAACTTCCCTCGAGTTTTGCATGATGAGCCAACTGTAACTATCTAAGAATGGAAGTTGTTTTCAGCGACAGAGCTCAGTGGAGGACGTATCCGCCGCCGTGTGTCCGTCGGGGGTATCACGCTCTCTGGCCGTGCACATGCTGCGACGCAGACGTAAAAAGAGCAGGGCTAGCTAGCTCTTTTGGTGTCATCGTAAACCGGATTTCAAATGTCTTGGAGTCTTACGCGTTTAATGGCCGGTTTTGAGGCCCAGGAAGCTTCAGAAAAATTCGTCATGGCTGATGACCCAACTGAAAAAAGCAGCAGCAAAATGCAACACAGTTGCAATCTGAAACAACTGAAGCTTTGCTTCTTGAGATGACCGTAAAGGGATAAAAGGGGGTGCTACAAACTACTTTAAATTGACAATTTCATTGCGTTAGAACGTGAGTAATATAATGTGTAAAGTTTTTTAGACCCATTATTATATTTTCATAGAACTAAAAAAGATGCAACGTTTCAGGCTGTTTCACAGACACCATGACTACGCGTCAGTGAGAGCGGAAAGAGTAAAAATCAAAATAAAAGAGAAGTCAGAGCAAAAACAAAAAGTGGTTGAGGCCATATTATAAGTGATGCAGGGTAACGTTAAGACGTGTGCGTCTGGGGGCGGGGGTCGTTAATTACGGGTTTCGTCGGAAATTAGTTCTGCGAGCTCTCGGAGACGTTACACAACCATTTTCCGTCTATTTTCTCTCTCTCTCTCTCTCTCTCTCTCTCTCTCTCTCTCTCTCTCTCTCTCTCTCTCTCTCTCTCTCTCTCTCTCTCTCTCTCTCTCTCTCTCTCTCTTAACGGCACCCCGGAAGAAGTAAATGTGCCACTGATAGGGAGGGGGTTTCGTAGCGGTGTTGTTGTCGGCAACGTATCGATTACGTTGGTTGCTTAGGATCTTCGGGAAAATTACTCCACGTGCGCTCTGACCATTTCAGGCACGCTACACGGAACGTGAACTGATACTTGAAATAAATAAATTACGCCCCACACTCCAAATTTACACAATGGGGGGCCATTTTATGGGTATAGCCGGGCAGCGTTTACAGTGCTTGACCTAACCAAAACCTTCGTAATAAATACAAATGCAAACGTTCCATATCGTTACAGCGCATGTTTTACGAAGCACGTATTTTTTCCGTCCGGTGTCAAAAAAGAGGTCGATGTAGCACCGCGTTTGAATGTGTGTAAGTGTGTGGACGTTTGAATTCGCAGGGAGTAATGAAAGCGTGTGTGTGTGTGTGTGTGTGTGTGTGTGTGTGTGTGTGTGTGTGTGTGTGTGTGTGCGTGTGTGCGTGTGTGCGTGTGTGCGTGTGTGCGTGTGTGCGTGTGTGTGTGTGTGTGTGTGTGTGTGTGTGTGTGTGTGTGTGTGTAACCCACACACCTTGACCATTCCCTGCAAATCGAAACTTACACACACGCACGCACGCAACGCGACATCACTAAGCTTCACGGGAAATGAGGCTGAAGTCACAGAGTGTCATGCTTTTAATATACGCTAGAGGGGACACTGGCGCTAGTGTCTATGTGAGCCGCCGAATGGTGGCTTCAACACCCTCGAAGGCGACCATGCCTGGAGGATACGGTATTTTTTAACTTGGCTTGACCTAGCTGTCGTCTTGACTTGACTGAAAGTACTTTATTGAAAAAAAAAGCTATGAATAAAAAATGTGGTTGTTCCCTCTTCCTTAGGGACCGGTAAAACACGAAAGTGAAATGTGCCTTCACAGGAGCAGTTGAATGTTTATTATGCATCGATATGAACTTGCACATCGCTATTTATATTTCGTCGGTATGGCAGCGTTATGCGCATCAACGTTAAACACTGGATTGTACGCGCCGGAACATTGCGTAAATCCCACTGAAACTACAGGCGCTCGCAAACCATCCGTGCGAACGAAGCCAAACGGGTTATTGGCGAATCTTTTGGTGAACACACGGTCCGCTGCAGCGAAAGGAGCAGCGGACCGTGTCACGAGCGCGACATCCGCAAATCGGCTTCTCCGCAGCGTACGCTGCGCGTCCCCCGTACACGTAGGCGCTGGCATCAAGGCGCCTACTGTCGGTGCTCATTAGCGTCATGATGCACTACTTCGCTTCGCCTCTCCTAGGTAGTAGCACCATCTGGAAGGAAGGATATAAGGCGCGTTCGTCGTCGTATTCACGCGTCTGTTCATAGCGTAGTCGAGAGCGCATTTCGTACCTCCCGTTGCTACGAAAGAGTTCGTGGCTCGAATCCTGGCGAAGCCACGTAAATTGAAGTCTTTCTGGCGATGTCATTTCCGTGACGGTTATGACGTCATGAGATCTTGGTGGACTCCGGCATAAAACACTTTCTTGTTGATATTGAAGAATGTATCAGTTATAAGTTGTGTAAACGACTTGTACTTTCCGTTAATTTTATAATTGAGGTTTAGAAAAATTCTTGTATGAGAGAGGAAAAGTTTGTAAACTGTATACACGGTTGAGTTTAGCGCCCGCAGCCGGCAATTCGGCGGTGAAGCGTTGGGCATTTTCTCTTGCGAGTCAACGATTGCGCGCGACCGAATCAGGGTGGCTGTACTGTATTCCACAAGTTTGCATGGTCACGGGCTCTGACATCGATTTTGCGTGCGCCTTGTTCACGCCAATGATTACAGGCAGCTGATTACCCGCCGAAAAGGGCTGTGGTGTCTTTGCACGAGCAGCCTAGCAGACGACGCTTGCATTGGCGGAACAGTTCTACGCATGTGACTTACCATCGCTTGTTTCGCTGCTTTCTTCCGTGATAAGTTACTCTGTGGCATTGCCCACGACCAGTCTGCTGAGCCACCCGCCGGTCGACGCTGCCGTGATTCTGTTACCTGAAGAAAAATTCGACGGCTGTAAGCATATACTTATTGCTAGTAAAAGCTTTTTATTTAGCTTACTGAGCTCGTGTTGTTCTCGCAAACGTCGTCATGAACGCGACTATACTCGGGTACAAGTCTGCAAGTTAAGAACGGCAATAGCTCACGTGGTACCAGTATCACTCCGCCAAAGCGACGGACCCGGATGTCAACCCGCGTGCGCGTTTTGAAACTGAGATTGCGCTTAATGCGTTACAACGTCTTCTTTTTCACACCTAGTCTTTTTGCAGTCGCTGCAGGAATTTAAAAGCGGATTAAGTTCGAGAAATCACGAAAACGACTCCGGTCACGTTCAAAATACTCGCAGTACGGCACTTCTTGCGCCGCGCGGAGTACAGCCGGCTGCGGTGATGAGGCGCAGGGTCAACTTCCGTTGCCGTTCTGCAGCTGTCCCCGAGTATAGGATGGAACAGCCTGCTCGTACGGTCCACCTTGTACAGAATCCCGAATTTGCGTCCGCTTTGTGAAATGCCGTAGAACATGCCTAGTGCAGGAGTAGAGGCTACGCGGCGATGCTGCTGCTTTCCGCATCCGTTTCATTCCAGGCGAGCAGTATTTGATAATTGCAGCCACTGTAGTTCGGGCGCTATCAACGCCTCTGCCCCGGAACGAGCCGTCGACGCTTTCGACGCCGAAACCGAAACTGAAAGCGCAGAAAAATCAGAAGCCACGTACACATAACAACTGTCAAGCATCAAGTGAAGCCAAGTTCGAAAATCGCAGGTCTACGTCACACAATCAGCTCCATGGTGGTCGAACGATTACAGCGCCAGTGTCCCCTCTAGTTTTTAGTATGAAACTTTATGGCCGAAGTGGCGTGGTTGCAGTCACGCATTATAGCTAAGGTGCATTTCAATTCCAACGCAAAGGATGAGACGGTGCAGAGTGCGCAAGTTCCCTTTATTGAATTGTCGTGTCATAGAGCGCTGGTTCTGCGTCAAAATAGCCGGTTTGTCGACTTATGGGTGCGTGACAGGGTATGGTCTTGGTCGAAGGTGTCTCCGACGTGCACGGAGCAATCTGCAAGATTCTAAGGCGATGCTTGCATGACTATGCTTGCTTGGAGGAGGTGTCCTCCAAGCGCTTTCCGGAGCCGCGTAGCAGTCATAGCCCAGAGCTTTGCTTTCCGCGCTGAAGCTACTTTCTTCCTAAATTGCACTGCCACAGCTGTTCTAGAGATGGTGCTTTTTTCGTCATTGTAGTAGTTGGAAAAAATCCTAGACAATACCCAGCAGAGGCAAGCGATTGGGGTGGGGCCGATTAGTCAATAGCACACCTTCATTGTGCATGAAAGTTCCGACGAGCACCTTTGTCCCTACATATTCGGAGGCGCCATCTCACAGCGCCGCGCCTCGTATGAGGGAGGGAGGAGAAACTTCTCTTGTTTCCTCGGCTTCAGTCTTTCCTGCCGGCAGCAGTTCCAGAGGAAGGGCCGGGTCTCCTACTCGAGCTGCCACGCTCACGACACAGCCAGGAACCAAAGCTGTGAGGAAGAGGGCGCAGGGCCGTGAACAAGCCGTAAAGAGTTTTCGCCAAGGATGGGAGCCCTGCAGTGGAAAAGTCCGCTGTCCGTGGCATCTTCGTATCCGCCCACTTCTATCCCCTCCTTCCGTTTTTCCTTCCATCAGCGTCGCCGCCTCCTGTTTCTCCATACTCACATCTTCGCCTCCCCCGTCTTTCTATCGTCGAGAACCGCATTAGGCGTCTTTTTACTGCAGTTAACACGCGCTGACATATTTCCAACAACGTAAGAGTTGGCATAGCAGCCTGCAGGTAGTAAAAGTTAAACAAGTTAAAGATGCCTGTCTCTGCAAACACCTCTTTCGGTAGAGCGCGCCTGCACGGGTCCGCACGACCGAGAACCAGGGGCGCTAGCCACTGCGCATGCGCCGCACTGGGACAATCCAGTCAGAAAGCGGAGAAAGAGAGAGCGGGCCACTCGGTGACCGTTTCCTTCTGACAATGGGTGATCAATCACCCACCGCGCACTCTGACATCACCTGCGCGCACTTCCTCCCCACCCAAGCCGCGTCGCCATTACGATTGCTAAGCCCGGAAGTATATCAGCGTCGTCGCTTTCGTTGTCGTTCGTTGTTTCTTGCCCCAGCAACAGAAACTTTTTTTTTCCTTAGCGCTGTTTCTTTCGTGCTATTCACAGCCGTCAGCGTGTTTTTCCTGCGGATAAACCGGCGAAGGCGTCGACCCGTCGTCCATCGCTGAGCCGACACAGGACTCGAGACAACCCCTTCCCTCTCGTTTAAAAAGACATTCCCGTCTTTTTAACTGGTGCAAATACCGTGTACTGAGTCGTTCCATGCAATTGCCAACATCTCCTGCCAACATCTCGTTTACCCCCACCCACTCAACACACACACACACACACACACCCACACACACACACACACATATATATATATATATATATATATATATATATATATATATATATATATATATATATATATATATATATATATATATATATATATATATATATATATATATCGTCAGTCGTCTACAAGGTATTCACCAAGGTATTCACTCATACAATGTAAGGCACTCGACACTACACGACGCAAACACTTCCCTCAACTACACACACAACATATTCCACCACACCCCTCATACTTCTTAGGAGATGATGCCATGTTTTCTGTTAAGCGCACCTTTAGGTTCCTATCAGAAGTTCACTTTTTACTACTCATCTCATACCACCCATAGCTTTGCCCCTGGTTTTATACCCCAGCAACCTTATTTATTTTTTAACCACTCTTGTTCTTCACACTGGCCCTTTACACCAGCCATGCTCGTAGTTTTTAACTGATTTTTTTTTTGTGTTCTCTCCTCATCAAATCACTTTGTGTTTGGCGCTCTTTGCCCATGTCGGCCTTGCGCCAATGAAATCAAACCATCATCATCAAGGTATTCACCAAGGTAAGCTAACATAATTTTTTCTGCCACCTTAGATTTCAGTCAGCCTAAAGAACAAGCAGGGTTTGTAAAGGCTATTCAACAATGGGCCGTATTCACACGACCAATCAGGTGATAGAAGAAGTGCGCGGAGTATACTGAACCCCTATATATAGCCTTCATAGACTATGAGAAAGCACTTGACTCGGTCGAAACATCAGCAGTCATTCAGGTATTACGGAACCAGCGTGTAGACGAACATTATGTAAGAATACTAGAGGATATTTACTGTGGGTCCACATCTACCATCATCCTCCATAAGGAGAGCAGTAAAATACCTATAAGGAAGAAGTCAGACAAGGAGACACAATCTCTCCAATGTTATTCACAGCAGGTATTCAGAACATTGGATTGGGAACAGGTGGGAGTAAGGGTTAATGGAGAATACCTCAGTAACCTTAGATTTGCTGGTGACGTTGCCTTGTGAGGTAACTCGGGGGAGGAATTGCAAAGCATGCTTACCGCACTGGACAAACAATAGAACCGTGGGCCTGAAAATTAATATGCAGAAAACTAAATTAATTGATTGATTGATTGTAGGGTTTAACGCGCCGACGCAACGCAGGCGATGAGGCGCGCCGTAGTGGAGGGCTCCGGATTAATTTTGACCACCTGGGGATCTTTAACGTGCGCCGAAATCTCGCACGCACGGGCGTTTTTGCTTTTCGCCTCCATCAGAAAAGCGGCCGCCGCGGCCGGGAATCGAACCCGCGACCTCGTGCTCAGCAGCGCAACGCCTTAGCCACTGAGCCACCGCGGCGGGTAAACTAAATTAATGATCAATAACCTCTAGACAGCATAAAGGTTTGAGATAGGCGGCGAGGCAGTGGAAGTGGTAAGCAAATATATCTATTTAGGCCAAGTTGTGACCCCGGATTACAACCATGAGGCAGAGATAATTAGAAGAATAAGAATGGGGTGGAGTGCATACGGCAGACATTCTCAGATAATGAATGGCAGCCTACCATCGTCTTTGAAGAAAAAAGTGTATGGCAAGTGCATCTTACCGGTACTCACCTACTGGGCAGAAACAGGGGGGCTCACTAAGAGGGTTCGACTTAAATTGAGAACGACTGAGCGGGCAATGGAGCGGGAGATGATGGGTGTAACATTAAGGGACAAGAAGAGAGCGGAGTGGGTCAGGGAACAAACGCGTGTTAAGGACATATTAGCAGAAATTAAGAAGAAATGGGCCTGGGCAGGGCATGTAAAGCGAAGGCAAGATAACCGTTGGTCATTTAGAGTAAGAAGTGGATCCCTTGAGAAGGCAAGCGTGGCATGGGGCGGCAGAAAGTTAGATGGGCAGATGAGATGAGATAAAGAACTTTGCGGGGATAAATTGGTCGCAGTTAGCACAGGACCGGGGTAATTGGAGATTAATGGGAGAGGCTTTTGGCCTGCACTGGGCGTAGTTAGGCTGGTGGTGATATATATATATATATATATATATATATATATATATATATATATATATATATATATATATATATATATATATATATATATATAATTAATTAATCTCTCTCTCTCTCTGTGTGTGTGTGTGTGTGTGTGTATAATGTTGGTATCGATATTGTAGTTTGCGCCAGTTTAATTGTCCTTATTTGAGGCTGTACCCGCCGTAGTGGCTCAGCGACTAAGGCGTTGCGCTGCAGAGCACGAGGTCGCGGGTTCGATTCCCGGCCGCAGTGGCCGCTTTTCTGATGGAGGCGAAAAGCAAAAATGCCCGTGTGTACGAGATTTCGACGCACGTTAAAGATCCCCAGTTGGTCAAAATTAACCCGGAGCCCTCCACTACGGCGCGCCTCATCGCCTGCGTTGCGTCGGTGCGTTAAACCCGTTAAATCGAATCGAATCGACGCGTTAAATCGAATCGAATCGAATTTTATGCTGTCAGCCCTTCATTTTTGTTTTGTCTTCGAGCTCTACCTTGCAAACCGAAATCGCGCGATGCGCATGTTCTTTGCACTCTTCATTCGAATGCACTTTCCTGCTTGCTCTTCCGAGTCATTTCCATCGTTCGCGGCGACGTGAACTTGTTTCCTTCTGGTTCGCTGCCAGTGCGGCTGCGGACTCCCTGCATTCAATGTGTTAGCTTCTCGTAGACTCGTCCTGACAGCTCGCAAGGACTACGTCGATGACGAAGTCATTGTCCGAATGGCAGGTCCAGTAACGCCTCCTCGCTTCCATCGTCGCCGCCCATCTTTAATGTGTTGTCTTTTTCCTACATTCCGGCTCACTTACGTTGTCTCTTGTTTGGCGGTGTCCCCAAAGTTCCCCTCCCTTCATTTTTGTTCCTCTTTCGTAAGCAAAAAAAAAAGAGAGAAAGGACGGGCTCAATGCCGAGTGTACAGAGATACTGGAAAGAAAGCCGAAGACCCTAAGCGGCGCAGCCAAGACGCTTGACGCGGCGGGCCGGGCGGATGGCAGGCTGGGGCGACACCGCGTTTGCTCCCGTCGCTTCCTTTCCACCCATTCCCGTTTTTCCTTCATTCCTTTAACGTTCCTTCTTTATTGCTATCTGGGATAGACGGAAGCACAACGTGTGCTTTATCTCGCTCCTTTATCAGGCCGGTCGAACGGGGAAGCTGACTTTTCCTTGGGCGCTGCTTCTTCTGTTCCTTGTTAGCGATATTATGTTGCGGCCGTCATCCCCGCTGTCCGGTGGCTTGAGGAAAGGGAACGATGAAGGAAGGTCAGAATGCTGCGAAGAAAATTCAAGGTACTACCGTCTTGTTACGAAGGCCCGCATGAGTTTCGAGTTCTGTCTTGGCTGTCATGGCGCCATCGGATGAAGCTTCGCACCTTGGCTGGCGTCGCCTTTGCAGCTCAGCCGTTTGTACTACGATGTGCTTAATCAACGGCGTTACACACGCTTGCACTCTTCACGGGCCTTGTAATCTGGGCGCTGTTGATCTCGCCTGGCCAGGCACGTGTATAGGCAGGCTGCTGTTCGCGGGGCAGTTCGAAGAAAGAAACGTCAAACAAGCAGGCCGCAAAGGGGAAGGAAAAGAGCAAACGGAGGAGACACCAAAGGCAGCGTGAAAAGGGGAATAAAGGTCGGGCGGAGAAGGATACGTCCCGCGATGGGTGTCATCGGCGAAGCGTACGCGCGCGTGGTGTGTTCTACCAGGCAACGCTGTTCCCATCCCTGCGCCGTCGGCGTTGATCGATTTGGCGCCCGGCGTCTGTGAGTGGATTCAGCATCTCTGGGCCCCGCCGCTAGCCACTGCTGCTTTGGACGCGTCTTGCTGCGGAGTACGTCGTGTACCACTCTTGTTAACAAGTTTCCGCCCTAGGGGAGGATCCTCTACCCTAATGTTGCTAAGGTTAAACTTTGTAGCGTTTGTAAACACGGGTCACATTTAATTGCATTTGTCTTCGATCGCTGGTGTTGCGTTGCAACAATCCACACCTAAGAAGGGCTATAATCGAACCGGGAGGAACTCATTTACTGTATCCAACGTACTCTAATGTGGCTGGAACTGAATTAATAGTGCAGATTTTGGCTAATTGCCTGTCTGGTTTTGGTTTCCCGGTGGCTGGGCAGGGCTGTTTAAGAAGTGCAAATGTCGTCAACAGACCATAGTCTTCGGCCGGCCCTGCCCAGTAGCTTGCTTCCTTTCTCCCCACCACTCACGCTCTTCCCGTTTCCTCCCTCTCCTCCCATGATAAATGCAAGGAAGGTTTTCTCAATTCAATTTAATTTCCCCGTGTTTGCACTGCGCACAGGCCCTCTTTTGGGACATTTTGTTTTTGTTGTGCCTGGAAGAGTTCGAGCTGAATCTCTCGTTTTAGTGTATGCTTTTGCCACCTCTCTCTGCGACAGAGTTCTTAAAGCGTTTTTCTAGTTCCTACCTTGAAAACCAATACAACGTATATTCTTAGTAAAAAGAACGCTGGTATTCATTCTCTGTTATGTACTTATAGCTTGCCTGATATTCGAATGAGCCTTCCCTTGCGCCGAGTAACGCGGACATGTATGAGCCATGCTTGCAGATCGAAAAAAAAGACTATCGTCCTGAGTGGAAAGTCTGAAGTTTAGAAAATGTTTAGACGATATTGGCAACTCTCACGACGTTCCCTTAACACCGAGCGCATGATGGCGTCAGGGGGGCGCCGTAGCATGCGCGCTCTGTTCTTTTAAGTGCAATGCACTTCTTAAGCGACCCTAAACCTGCGTCTACCGGCGCTGTCCGCGCACGTGGAGATGGGCGCGCGCAGCCTGGCCGCTGACATGGCACATACCCACGTGGGGGATTGGCCAGGAATCTCCTCGTCTTCCTTGGCAACGGGGGGAGATGGGCGCGCGCTGCCTGGCCGCTGACATGGCACATACCCACGTGGGGGATTGGCAAGGAATCGGGCATGAGGAGGGCTAATGCACCCGCTTAAAGGAGTACTGACACGAAATTTCAAAGCTGAGATCCGCTCTAGCAAGCAAGTACAACGACAACACAAATAGGTGTCTGTGAATAAATGCATCTTTCTTTCTTTGTAGTTGTGTGTGTGTGTGTGATCTCTCTTTCGCGAACATTACCGAACTGCGCAAATTCAACTCGTGCATTCGCACTTTCACATTCTTCCCCTCGGGGAAATGCGGGGAATTTTATTCCTTTCGTGTTTTCTTTAGGAAACGGGAACGAATCCACGCCAGTGCCGTCTGGCGTAAGCAAAGCAAGACTGGTCCGCAGGTGACCTGCGTGGGTGTAATGCTATTATCGGGCGTCGCTTACTGGAGCGCTGCCGTGCGTACGTCGCCCGGTCTCCATTTCGCTGACGGTGTCGCCGTGCCCCCACCCCCCGGAAAACGGCGGGAGAGGAAGGAAGGAGGAGAGAGGCGGCCGGCGCCAGTTTGTGGGCCCCGCGTGCCTACATAACGCCGCTGGGGCTAATTAATATTTAGTTCTGCGTGATGGCTCGGACGTCGCTTCCCCAAACTCCTGCAGCCGACTAGCGCTGGCTGCTGCAGGGTCACTCGCGCTGGCGCTGCCGCCACGGCTTTCATTATGCTAATACACGCCCTCTTGCGGTCAGCCGCCGAGAGCAGCCTCTTCGCGCGCGCTTTTTTGGTGCTTTCGCGTGACGCACCTAGTGTACTTTTTTTTCTTTGCCCGCTCCCCCTGCTTTTTTTATGGTGTCCGTGCGTGTGTGTGTGTATGCGCGATGGTATCGGATTTTTGCGTGTACCGGCGCAGCGCTAAAACTATAGCGCGGCGGCGGCAGCTCTCGGAGGAAGTTGAGTCGAGCTTTGACAAGTTGACCCTTCGTTTATTTTGCATACGCCCCGCATCCCGGCCGACACCCCGATACGATATCAACGGGGCCCCGACGCCGAGGGAAGGACGGGTCGGGTGGTGCTCGCACGAGGTATCCATTTCTTGCCGCTCTGTTTTGTCTTTACCCTCCCACGCCCTTCTTCATTGTGTTCGTTAACGGTTTCGGAGGTCTTTTTCCTTCTGGTTCTGCACATCCCCCCACCACCACCCCCTAACTTTCATCTTCCGCTCGCGACAGGTTGTTTCTGGTCGTTATCCAAGCTGTTCTTCGCTGTTCAGCAAGCTGCCTCCTCCCCCATCCCCGACAGGGTTGCTCTGCGTACGCTGGCTGCGGGCAGGATGTTTCTCTATCTCTTGCTTGTCCCGAAGGCGTGTGAACGCGATGGGGGAGATTTCTCTTCATCTTCTTCTTCCATATCACTTCAGCCTCGACGTTCTGGCTGACGGTGACACGCTCTTTCGCGAATGAAGACCGCGGGTCGGAAAGGGAGACAGCGTACGGGGTATTGTATTTTTATTGTTTTTGGCCCTGTATGACCGCTTGCATATTATTGATTATTTCGACACGGGAACATCCCCCTCTTCACCCCCCCCCCCCCCTAGCGCCTTTTATTTTCTCAGTTTGCGCAGTTAATTAGTGGCTAGCGCGTGCGGGCTTGTGTGCAGGTGGCGCGGCTTGCGGAATTCGCATATTGCAGGAAACACAGGATCGGGTATGCATGTTTCCCTTTCAGGGGCGTGTCTTAGATTTCATGATTTTTTGCTTTATTTAATATTTGATCTCTGCATCATTCATTTGAAGTCGTTGCAGATAAGATGCACTGTAGGAGGCCTGTGAGTTAAGCAAAATAAATTTTGGAGCATAATGACATTAGACATCGGAGGAGAAGGCGGGGCAGGTAACTCTATTGTCTCCAGCGGAAAGGCCTAGTTAGGGCCGAGGTGCTTTAGACGATGGCCAGGATGTCTTGGCTTCTGGCTCTTCGGCCCTCTTGGTGGCCCGCTGTTGAATGCCAGGATCCTCGCTAGGTAGCACGGTCTCCCACTGCTCTTTTCTGGTGGTAACAGATGTACATTCTGTGTTGCTGAGGCCTGGTCTATTTATGGCAAAGCATTCCCAGAACTCGTGTGCCAAACTCGAAACTGGGAGCAGTGTCTGCATTCGCCGTCACGAACTTCTGGGTGAAACTGCCTCTAGAGGCCTGAGTTCGTATTAGTCTGGAGACGTCTTGATGCTGCGACTTGTTTGGTGCCCATGCTGCCACATGCTGCCACTTGCGAAAGGTCGGCGTCAGGGTATTTTTTTCATTCGCCCCTGTATTAATCCAGCACGTGTTAGTAGGCCCAGAGGCGATCCTTGGTGTTGTCGGTAGGGTGTAGCTGAATGCTCGAACAGCCTCGTCTGCCCGTCCGTTGCACGACAGCGCCGCGTGTACAGCTGTCCATATTGAATTGCTTCTAGTGTCTACATTCCTGCCACGATGGGCCAGGACTCGTAGTGCCGTGATGGAGATTCCTCCCCTTGTTAAGCTTCGAATTGCGGGCTAGCAACCGCTGACAATTTCCCTCGCTCTGGTTGTGAATAGGGCTAATGCTATGGCCAGTTCTTCACCTCCTTTTGGGAGTCGTGTTCGGATAGAGCAGGCGGTGAGAACCTTCCCTGTCTGGTCGGTGCCTTGCGTTGCTTGTAACGGGCAGTGTCTGTGTAGACAACTTGAAGTTCTTGTCGGAGACGTTTCTCTAGCGCTGTGGCTCGCATTTCTCTTCTATTTTTTTTTTTTTTTCGTTGTGGACTGGGTGCATGGTGTTAGGGAGGGAAGGATTTTGGATGCCTTTGCGTAGATAGGCGAGAACGGAGCATTTTCTCCGGAAGGGCTGCGTTTTCTAGGTTTACGCCGAGGTAGCGGGGGATGGACTCCTCCATCGAACTTCGTAAAGTCGTTGTGGTTTGGTGCGTCACTCGCATAGCCTGGCTCCCTCTGACTTCAAAAGATTGAGCTGAGCCCCCGAGAATCGACAAAATGCTTCAGCTAGTGCAACGACCTCTTTTGCCGGCTTTCTCGAAGAGCACAAAAAACGCAACATCGTACGCATTTGCCAAGACCTTTAGCTCTTCGGCGCCGAGAACTAAGCCTTTGGTTGACTTGGACGCTATTGCCATCCTGTAAAGAAGAGAATCGGGGACATAGGGCAGCCCTGCCTCAACGACCTTCCGACGTCGATGGGCGTTCCCGCCTCCCTGTTCATGATGATAGTGATGTCGGTATAGCAGATTGTCATCACTGTACAATTGCATCATCTATTCCAATGGTGACAGAAGAGCACGAACAGGAAGGCGTGGTGTACTATAGAATTTTGTAGTCAGTGTAAAGTAGACTGATAGGGCTGAAATTTCACTCTGGGCGCACAGCATTATTTCGTTTCGGTTATTCGTGGCTGTGGCTTTGGAGGTCACGTGTTCCTTCTTCCTTCCTTCCTTCCTTCCTTCCTATGCGAGACGATACGGTACGGCACGATACGATACATGATTGATTGATTGTAGGGTTTAACGCGCCGACGCAACCCAGGCGATGAGGCGCGCTATCGTGGAGGGCTCTGGAATAATTCTGACCGCCTGGGGATCTTTAACGTGCGCCGAAATCTCGTACACACGGGCGTTTTTGCTTTTCGCCTCCACCAGAAAAGCAGCCACCGCGGCCGGGAATCGAACCCGCGACCTCGCGCTCATCAGCGCACGCCTTAGCAACTGAGCCACCGCGGCGGGTACGATACGATACAATATAATACGATACGATACGATACGATACGATACGATGCGATGCGATGCGATACGATACGGGCCTGCAGTCATATAGAACTTTCAGCGGCAAGTTCGGAAATCCATGTGAGGTGCAACAGCCTGGCCTCCGTCAAAGGGAGAGGGGCCGCCAACCCGGCTGTTTCTCCAGCCTTGCACCACTAGTGCAAGCTGCACCAATATTTTGCACGTGCTATAGCACAAATCAACCAGTCATGTATATTTTATTTAAAGAACACTGCAAATACCGCTTATTGATTTTTTGCCTCAAGTATGCCTAAGGTTTTCTTTTTGCTGAAAATGTTGAAAAGAATGAAGCGTGTTTCCAGATTTAGTGGTTTGGAATTTTTTATTTTTGTTTTGCTGGAAGGCTGAATCGAGGAACAGACCGCCCGACGAACAGACCGACCGACTCCGAAATTTTGGGGTTTAAGTAGCCCAAGAAAGACTATCGTCTTTAATAGTGTGCTTCTCTGTCTTTGTCGGCATGGTAAACATCACACTAAACTTTTTACGCCATTTTTGGCCAGAAAGGGTTTAGCATAAGTGGAAAAAGGGTGTTGGGAGGCCATTACACATTTTTGTGGAATCTCAACACCCTTCTCGCAGTGGTACACCCTTTTTGCGTTGAAAAGAGGGTGTTGACCAACTTCAATACCATTGGTTTTTCGTAGGGGGGGGGGGGGGGAAACAACATCTTTACTCGCCGGCTAAAAGGCCACGGTGGCTCTCACTCCCTCGCTAGGAGGGGGGTGCCGGCCGCGACTGCTGGCGTGTGATCGCCGCCAGCGCAAACTGCGCGGCGGCTTTCTGTGCGTCCTTGTCCGTCTCGCGCACCGCACGCGCGATATGGGGCGGTAGTATGTTCGTTTCCGCTTCCGCGTCGTTGCACTCCCACATCATGTGGGTCATGGTCGCCCTCGCGGCCCCGCACACCGCACACTGGTCCGTGATGTATCGTTCGGGCGTGACATGCACGGCCCACACCGGGGTCCACGTCGCTCCCACTTGGAGTTGTCGTAGGAGCGCCGTCTCCTGCCGGGTGAGGTCCGGGCGCGGCGCAGGGTAGCGTTTACGTTGCTCCCTGTGCCATTCCAGGACCCCTCCATACGTTGTAATCGGTGCGGGCTCCTGTTCTTCCACCCCTCGTCTTCTGCGTTGTCGTTGTCGTCTCTGGCGTCGTTGTTTTCCTTGGCCGCACGAGGTGACGCGGCGCGCCGGCCGACGGGGCGTCCGGTTAGCGCCCTCGCCGCCCTGTCCGCGTCCTCGTTGCGGTTGCGAACGGGTCCCACGCTGCCCATGTGGGCCGAGAACCATCGCAAGGTTATCGGCGTCCGCGAGTCCAGGGCTCCGCACACCCTCACTGCGTTCGCACACACTTGGTTCCTTGCGAAATTGGCGATTGCCTCCCTGGAGTCACGTAGCACCGTCGTGCATCCTCTGGCGGTTGCCGCCAGCGCTATGGCCGTTTCCTCCGCCTCCGTGGCCGTCTCGACACGCACGCTGCACGCCGCGACGACTCTGCCGGTGGTTGCTTGCACGACCGCCGCCGTGTAGGCATGTCGGCGGTTGTCGGGGTATCGGGCCACGTCGACGTACATGGCGCCGGCGTCGTCGTCGTACGTCTCTGCGAGGGTGCGAGCCCTGGCCAGGCGACGCTCATGGTTCTCTGTTGGATCCATGTGCCGTGGGATCGGTGCGACGCGGATGCTGTCGCGGGCCTCGCGCGCCAGCGGCAGCCGTCTCTTGCTCTCCCGCAGCCTCGTTTCGTGTCCTACCGCGACAAGGATGGCCCTGCCCGTGCGCGTCGTTTCCAGTCTGGCTATCTGCGCCGTTGCTTGCGCCTCTATGATCTCGCTCAGCGTGTTGTGCAAGCCTAAGTCGAGCATGTTCTTTGTATTTGTGTGGGTGTATAAGCCCAGCGCAGCTTTGTATGCCCGGCGTATGAGAGCGTCGAGCTTATTGCGCTCGGCCGTGGTCCAGTTGTGAAAGGCGGCCACGTACGCCAGGTGGCTTATGACGAACGACTGGACCAGCCTCAGCGTGCTGCGTTCCGTCATGCCGGCGTGCCTGTTGGCAATCTTCTTGACGAGGCTGAGTGCTCGGCTTGCTTTGATTTGCAGTAGCTTGACGGTGTGAGCGTTGCGTCGGTGTTCGTGGATGTGTAGTCCGAGGACTCTGATGGTCTCTACCTCGGGTATGGCCGACCCGTCGCCCGTGCGCACTTGGATGTTTGCCGCCTTCCCGTTCTTGGGGCTTCGCGGGGCCTTCAGGATTAGTAGTTCCGACTTGGCGGGGGAGCATTGCAGCCCCGTTCCCTCGAGCTGGTCTTCGACCGCTTTCACCGCGCACTGGAGCGAGTCTTCGATCTCTCCGTCGCTGCCGCCCGGCACCCAGATGGTGATGTCGTCGGCGTAGATTGTGTGGTTGACGTTGGGGGCGGTGCCGAGGCGTTCCGCAACCCCGATCATCACCAGGTTGAACAGCGTCGGAGAGATCACCGCTCCTTGCGGCGTGCCCACGCTGCCCAACGTTTTCGTTGGTAGTTCTAAGTCTCCGGCCACGATGGTCGTTGTGCGTGCCGTGAGAAAGTCTCTGATGTAGGCAAACGTCCTCCTTCCCATGTTGAGGCGGGACACCTGCCGTAGTATGGCGTCGTGGCGAACGTTGTCGAAGGTGCGAAAAACGTGTTCAGCTTTTGATTGATTAACGCAATGCATGCATGTATAATTGCACTGGGAAGTACAAGAGATGCCCTCTTACCTTCCTCTCCACCTCGTAAGAAATGTTCAAAAGCAAAAAAAAAATTGTTCGCGTGCAATGATCGCTCGTTTCCATATACGGTGCACCCAAGTTTATAGCTTTGGCACGTGAAACATCAATTCCAACTTTAAATATAAAAAGACTATATTTTTGTGGCGAAAAGGATGTTGAATGACCGCAACACGCTTGGCTTTCTGTAGGTGTTGAAAGGGTGTGAAAAGGGTGTCTAGTTGCAAGACCGAGAGAGAAAATAAATATTTTTATTTATGGAGCAGAGGCTACAGGAGCTGGGGATTTACCTAGTTTCTTCCGCTGTTGCTAATTTTTGCTACGTTGTGCTAGACATTGATAGGTTTTGTTAGGTTTTGTAATGTTCTTGCTAGGCTAGGCTAAGTGCTGAAGGGTGAGGCCAAGTTTAGCCGGATTTTACGAGGCTGTTCCAGTGTGTGTCCCCCCCCCCCCCCCAATTCAATTCCAATTCCTTTCCGTGTGCCCCCCTCCCAAAAGAAAACAAAACAAAGTGGCGAACAGCGCCGGCACCAGCAAAGGTATGGCAGGTTTACAGCCAATTAAGTATAAATGAACAGGGGCAAGCGTCCAAAATGTAAATTTCAGAAAAAGCCAGGGAGTCTAATTAGAAACACCAAAATACATTAAAGGGCCACTGACACAAAAATTTTGCATCTTGTTTTTTTTTTTTTTTTTTTGTTGCGATAAGTAGCTAGTGACCTACTTATAACCTGTAGAAACCTCATTTGCTTCAGCGTGCGACGGTTGTTTAATTAGAGGCATTTTCAATGCGGCCAGTCGCAGTTTCGGTTTCAGCGAGTGCCGCGAAACGATGGATTTTGTGGATTTTGTGTGAACAAAGCTGACCACGTGACCGTCGGAGGGATATCACAGAGCAGAGCCGCCGTAGCACTGTCGAATCCGCATCGACGGCAGTTTCTGCGAATGCCCCCACGTACTGATCTCGTGAGGCGCTTAATTAAAAAGTGACCGTGGATGTGACGCAGGCGCTGCGAGTGCAAATGCTACCGCGGCTAAAGAACGACGCGCGACGCTCGAGACGGTGGGTGGCAAGACGTGCGCTGGGAGCAGCCGGCCGGTCTGCCTACAGTTCCGCCTACAGATGTGTTCGGCTCAGCACTGCGGCGGATATTCGAGTGCCGCTCTCGTAAGCGGTGCAGATGACAATTTTTAATGCAACCCGCCATCGCATCATTAACTCCTTTCTCATGTAAGCCACCATGGTCGGGACTTGGGGACAATTTCGTGCAGCGGTAACAAGCTATCACTCGAGCTACCTGCGCCGGCCTGAGCCACTTCGCGGCCGTGGCCGCCGCCTGCACAGCGACCGTGCGGCTAGCTCAGTGAGCTTTTCGTGCCTCCGGCGCGTTTTCGCATCCAATGGTAATAAACAGTAATAGAAACAGAGTGCCTGGAATCGCTGTAGAACTTTGGTCGCGGCCAGCTGCCCGATTAGCTGACGAAATCACGGCGCCTCCGCCGCCAACGATCGGGTCGTTCGTTCTCGAGAGCAGAAGCTCCGCCCTCCGGCCCTCCGATTGGAGCGGCGAGCCGGGCGAGCCGGCGAAAAACGCTGGCAGTGCGGAAGCGGCAAACACAAACTCGTGACGTGTTTGGATTTTGTTTATTTACAATTGCGCGTGGTCCTCTGCTGGCTCCTCGGTTGCGTTTCGCCCACTTCAAAATTGATTTTAAATATGTTCTAGGCTGTATTTGCCGCTGATATTTTGCAGATGATGTATATGTGTTCCCACCAATCTATCTCCGAAGTAATCTCGCCTTCAAAATTTTGTGTCAGTGCCCCTTTAAAATCGCAACACGTAAAGAGCACAAAAGCACAACACTGCAGTTTGAAGAGGTCCTAAACTCCAACACCCAGAGCTGCTACAGGCAGTATCCGCATCTCCGAATTCACGCAGTCTGTCCCCACTATACAGTCCGGCTCCTCAGCAGCCGGACTGTATAGTGAATACAATGGGGAAACAAGCTACGTAGACCTCCAGCTCTGCTGTTTCTGCAGCGTTGCACCACCAGTGCGAGCTGTGTGTGCCAATTTTTAGATGCACAGCATCTCATTCACTCGCCTTGTCCCTCCGGCGTCGTCGTCGTCGGCGTTGTCCACCCCTCCCCCATTCTCCTCGCCGCGCCAGCTGTGCTCTCCGCCGCTCACCCCCTCTCCTCTCCGATAGCAAACATTCTCTCGCGGGGGGCATTGGATTGGATTGGATTGGATCGGATTGGATTGGATTGGATTAAAGTGGATTGTGTTGGATTGTGTTGCGTCATAGCCGCGGCACGTTGCGTCATAGCCGCGGCAGACGCGCTGGGGCCGGCGCATGTGCAGTACTCTCTCTTCCGCGGTTTCCTCTCCTTCGGGCGCGCTGCGCATATAACCGGTGTGCCGTTCTCCGGCGAAGCAACATCCACGCTTGGCTCGAACACCTAGAGTCCACGCCGCTTTACAAGTACGCCAACGTCGTCATCGACTGGGACCGGCTTACGCAGTCCCCTCAACGTTATGCGCGCTATAAAACGCGGTCCCTTCACCGCTCCGCCTACACGTCGCATCTACACAGGGGTTCTCGCGAGGGGAAGTGGGAGTTTTCTTTTTTTGTGTGTGTTATAGAATCCCAAAAATACTAGTACCTATGAAATTGTATAATAATCGGGGCGCATACGTATGCGCCGCCTGTGCTCACACTCGAACAGGCTTGAAAGCCGGTTTCACTGTTATAATGCCGTATCTGCGGTGGTGCACCCTTTACAGGCGGTGCAGTTCTTTTCCTTGCTATTTTCTTGCTAACGCCACCGAAACTCCCTCAAGCTTAAACAGCTTCACTGGTAATCAATTATGCCAATTCGCATTGCTTTAAACATCGCGAGGTACGAAACATCCCCCCGCTTGTAGAAAATGTTCAGTCCACCGGTGTAAACAGGTACAAAATACCTCCAAACTTGGAGGTCTCTTGCACCTTTATATATGCGCACATTAAAATGCATAATTCCAAAATTAATCCTTAAATATCTGGTTTTCCCGACAACCCCACCGGGTCTATCGGAGGGCTTTACTGTGCTGGTTATAAGAGCAAGAGCACATGCATTTCGAAGTATGCACTCACGTACCCGTGCATACCGTTGGTTTTCTTGCTCAATTTATTTGTGGTCCATGTTTGACTTGTGCGTGTTGAATGTGTCTGTATGTCATACTGCGCTCTCTGCCGATACACGTCGGCACGCGTAGCTGCGCTGCCCACACCCTTATTTTGTGGTTTTAGGCAACCTTACACTCTTTTGTAGTGTGTTCATACGAACACCCTTTTTTCGTCTTTGCACCTTTTTATTTACACCATCTTCACGCGAGGGGAACCATGGGGTAGATGCAACGCATCCAGGGTTGCCGTTGCGTTTCCGTTATGTTAGCGATGTCAGCGTGTGGATTGCTGTTGTTGTGTATCCTATTTACGCAGCATGTTCACCCCCGATGCGTCGCATCTACCCCATGGTTCCCCTCGCGGGAAGATGGTGTAAATTTTTAACCGAGCGCAAGCTGCGCGCTAACGCACAGCTGGCATGGCGACGGGAGCGAGCGCATCCGAGCGCAAGCTGCCCGCTGACCGCGCTGACGCACAGATGGCGCTGCGGTGAGAGCGGCGGAGCGCGCAGCTGCCGCGGCGAGGAGAATGGGGGAGGGATGCGGACTACGCCGCGACAACGACGCGGGACAAGGCGAGTTAAAGAGATGCGTTGCATCTAACACCTTTTAAACGGGTTAGCCATGGGACAAGATTTTTACACCCTCTTCGGCCTAAAATGGTGTAGGTAAGTTTAGTGTGACGACCTAATTTTACTGCCCTATCAGGGGAGTAGAGTGTCTGAGAGGGGAGGGGGTTCAGTTAATTCAGTTCGTCAAACCGAATTGGTCACACTTCTGGAATTGCGCTGCTAGTGAAGGACCCGCCGAATAAATCTGAATAACCGTTTGTGTATTTTTTTTTATAAGCAGAGCTGCCAGTAGGCCGCAAATGTAACAGAGGTCGACCTAGGACTCGATGGAGCGATGAGCGACGAAAAATTGGGGGGCAAGCATGGACTCGGGTAGCACTCGATAGGTGTGGCTATATATCTTTGGGAGAGGCTTTCGTCCTGCAGTGGACAGAACCAGGATGATGATGATGATGATTATGCGAGCAGTATTAAAGTGATGACGCCTCCCCACCCCCGCCTCGCCCCGCCCCGCCTCCTCTGCTCTTATTAAAGGGGCCCTGAAAGGCATTTTGAGCACACTAAATGAAGTAGCGCAATCGTTAGATTGGGTCGTCAAGGTCATCTGGGCCAAGTATTACTCTTTTACGCGCAGCGGAAAGCTCACACTTTTGTTGCAAAGTTTGTCGCTTTTTTCTCACCCTTTCCTTCGTGTTTTTGGACGCCGCCATCTTCACATGTCTACATCATCGATTCCCAGATGTTCGTCATGAGCTAGACATCCTGCTATTGGGCGGCTTTTTCACGCACTTCCGGCAAAGAGATGAGTCGTCTGCTCAGCGTCGGCTCGCCGGCTGATCTGCCAGCGGAGTGCCGGAGTGCTTGGACATTTTACGACAAACGAAACAAGTGTAAACAAACGCTTAACCGTTTGTATTGAATGCAACACGGCCATAACACGACATGGATATTCTCTTACCGGAGTACGTTCCATAAAGAAAGCGTTGAAGCCCCGTGGCACTTCTTTCGTGCAATCGCAGAGAACGCCCTGAGCCGAATGCCCGGGTTTGACGGATACATTTTTTTCCACTGCAAAACAATCCAGAGATGCGTTTCGAACGAACACAACGTCACAACATGCGTTGCAAGTCTGAACCGCGATTGACAGACGATGGGTTGCCTCCTCCTGCCCGTCGTAAATTCGGCACTCACCTCGCGCGCGGTTTGCGGGGACGAGCAGCAAGTCACTTAACTCGGCGCGCAAGCCGAGATGGCTTTTAGCAGAGTCCCTTAGCATTGAAGGACTCTGCTTTTAGCCACGCACACTGCACATACCCCATGCGAGGTTGAGTCGTACGTCGCTCGAGAAAGATAATCCAGACCATGGGAAGCACTATCCACCCGCATAAGCACAACGTCGCATTTCATCGCGAAACAAAGGCGTCCACAACACACACACACCATCGCCTCCTGTAATGCCAAACGCATCTCACACTTCCTAATGAGAGTGAGTGGTACGCCTGCAGTGCCCACATGTCGCGAGGTGGGGCCCCGAGCTGAACCGGGATCACGCAACCGTAACTGACTTCTGGGGCGGTTTGTGCATAGAGATAATATCGGTTGCCAAGGCAACCGATGTTTGAGATCGTCAAAGAAAGGCGCTCGCTCCAGCGCTAGAAAGCTCAGAGCCGCGCCGGAGCATGTTTTCCCAACGTTGCCGCTCTCCACCACGCGTCGCCCCAAGCTGAACTGGTCACATGATTGAAGCGTTTTGTGCACGGGTTCTGCATCGGTTTAAAATGTCTTTTTCATATGGCGCCGGCAGGAATTACCACCACCGCAAAATAAGACCCGGCACCAGCGGGGCCACATCTGATACGGCGCTTTTTGGATAAACAGTGCGCGGTGCATGAAAGGGACCGAGCGCAAGATCCTTCCCAGCGGCTGCGAGTTCGCCGCCGATTAAAAGTCACGTGCTACACTGCAGCAACGCACACCGCCAAAGGGCAAGGCCAGGCCACCGCACACATGCGGCCAGATTTTTCGTTCGCTTATCCATCCTTGAGCGGAGTGCGGAATTCATGGTGTCAACAAATCTTGCCAGTAGCAGACGGCAGTCGGAGGAGCGTAATGCGGAAGTACGTCACCGCTGACTAGCGCAGCATCATGGGAGGGAGTGCTCGCGCGCCGTCAACAGTTGAAAAGAGGAGGAAACGCGGTGCGACGATAATGCGCGGTTTTTGATTTACGATTTCTCAGCTAATACTCATCGCTTTTACAAAATTCTTGCGGGAGGAGATTGCTAATACATTGTCTTATTTGGTTACATGTACATCCATGAATCGGCGGAAGGTATTTCAGGACCCCTTTAATATATAAGCATCTGTTCGAAAGCAAGTAACCAACATTTTGAAGGACAAACACTCTGTAGGGATTAAAAACTTTTAGAAAGGAAAGAATATCGGCCTGGCCGTGTCGCCCACGCACGGAAAAGTATCAGTTCATCTCGTCAGGTTCGACTTTTATTTTGGTTCCGTTTTTTTAAAGATGTGCTGCTGTGATGATAATGGCGTACATGACCGTGCCAGCTCACAGTTTCTTATCAACATTAATACTTTGTGTGTTTTGTTTGTCAAACTGACCTGTGTGTGAGACAGTTCTCTAATGCAATACCTTATGTAGGCGCACTGGCCGAGCTTTTCACCGCTCTGACTGGAATAGGCTCCGTGCCTCGGCGCAGCCTCAAAATGTTCATGTTCGCCCCACGGATGTGTATTTTTCACGTGGCAGTGTAACGCTCTTAGCTAGGTGCTACACCCCAACCCTGCACCTGAACGTCTGTTTCTTTCTCTCTTTTCTTTCGCAGGGTCCGAAGTGGTGCTCAAAAGGCAGTTCGAGAATGCCGACTGCTACCAGCCCTGGGTCGAGAGCCGCCTAGTCGGAGTCGTGGCCGGCGGCGCGCCGCAGGTGGACTTCCAGATCTTCGTGAGTCGCCCTTGCGTTATGCTTTACGCTAGCCTAAGCTGCCAGACTAGCTCTGCTTTGATCGACAACGATTGGAATACTAACAGGATGCAGGATAGATCGACTAATTGGGAATGAGTATTAACTACCTACTTTCATCGCGTCAGAGACAGTGTTCGCTGACAGTTCGCAGTTTTTCTGTATGGGTTCAGTCCTTACCCTGAAGTACAGTGGTGTTTTCATTTTTTATTTAGCTGAAGCTTTCGCCACTATGGCCGGGGTTGTCGGTAAAACGCAGAAGCAGAGTGACAGCGTAATTGAAGAAGGCACGAAGGGGGCACAAGGGGGAAGGCGGTCTCATGATCACAGCAGCATTACTCAATGGCGCGACGGAAGCCGCGAACGGCGTCCCGTTTGTTTCCCTGCCTCGTCGTCGCCGGGCCCTCATCGGGTTGTCGGCGTTGAGCCCGCGGGAGAGCTGCGCTAATGCGCGGTGTCGTGGAAGAAGAGACCGGCTCGTGTTCCGCGGGCTTTCCTCTCCAGCTGCTGCTACCAACAACGCCTTCCGAGGAGGGAGGGCGGGGGGTGGAAGAGAGGTGACGCGAGGTTGTCGGGAAAGCTCTCCCCCAGGGAGGGACGGTTGCGGAACGAGCGCCTGCACATCACACCGTAGCACGCGTGCCCGATCCCCAGCCCGCGCTTTTGACGTACGGGCGCACTTAGGCCGTCTGCGCGCGCGTGTGGCATGTGGTGTCGTCCTCGTCGTCGTCATCGGCGTGCCCTCGTCGAGCTGCCCTGTAGAACAGCGGGGCTAATTTTTCCTCGGTCTGCGGATCGCCTTTCCTCCCCCAACTACGTTGCCGCCTCCCGTCGCCCCGCGCCGGCAGAAGAGCGATGGCGAGGATGTTCTCGCCTGTTCGCGGCCGCCCGTGTCGTCGTCGAGGTGCTTCTCCGAACACGCACCAGGAAGCGTGGAGGAAGGAGGAGGGAGAGCGGCCGAGATGGATGCTCGATCCTAGCGGGATCTTGTTCGGCGATCGGTTATAATCGTAATACATGACCGCGCGCCTAGTGGAGAACAGGATGTAAGGGGTTGGAGTAGGTGCGGGCCACGTGTTTTACGCCCTTCTTGTGGTGGGCCGCCGCCGCACGGCTATCGCGAGACCGGCGCGATCAATCTGGCGCTTCTTTCAGCTGGAGTGGCTCCTATACCATTCACCACGTATCGCGGATGGTATACGCGAGAGAACAGTCGCGATGGGTGCGCTGCGCAGGCTGTGCGTTTCGTGTAATCGGCTCCGAAGTAACTAGCGATCCAGCAATCAAGTGGCTGAGTGATGAAAATAAAAGAAAAAAAAAATCACGGCCCTTTTCTTTAGAAAAAATGGTTGAACGCGAAGCCTTCTCCCATTCAACCTGAGTCAAAGTCAGTCAAACATTTAAGCCGCTTCGACCATGTCGGAATGGCGCACTAGGATAGACGTCAGCGTCATAACGCGAGGGACCCGGGTTCGATTCTATTCTGACCACAGGAAGCGTTTTCTTTTTGTTGAGGTGCTTGATGTGCACCCCTTGGGAAAACCCGTTGCGTAAGTTGGCTTTCCTTGCAGTGAAGTTTGGGCGTAACTATTTGGATTGTGGACTTTGACTTTCGACTTTAAAAACATTGTGGCTTTCGACCAGAGAAAACTTGGCGTTTCAACCGTCTTCCAGTTCACCCACGATCGTCGTCATCGTCGGAGAAAGTTGACTTTCTTGTGGTGCGTTTTGGTGTGGACGGTCGCCATCTATGAGACGAGGAAAGCTTCGCTTCAAAAATACGTTTATGCTTTTTCTGTCTTCTCCAAGGACGTTAGCACGAGCAGACATCCATCCATTCGTGCTAAGGAGAAGGCATGTTACAGTCTGGCAAGCTTAGGCGAATTGGGGAAGTGCGGTAAATAACTAGTGATATGCCATGCAATGTTGTGCAAGGTTACTAACGCCGACATGTTGCTAAACCTTGACTTAGCATGCAACGTCAAACAACGATCTTACTAGGTACCTTTGAAACACCACGCTTATTGGGCCGAAGCAAAAGTACCTGGCGTACGTTTCGCCGTGCGGTCGAGAGCTGCACTGTCGTTTAGTTTAAACCATGAGGATTTCTTTGATTTTGGCTAAATACTTGCTCATGTTGATTAAGAATTTAGCCCCTGCCGGGATTATAGTTGCGCGGCTGTCGATTCGACCACGTCGAGGCCGACTGATGCCGAGAAATCCATGACAGAAAACGTTTGCCGAGGATGGGGTCAACTAGAAGCCTTTATTTCGTGAACTCAAACACGTGTGCCGTCTGCATTAGGATATTAATTAGTGTATTTTAACTTCCAACGGTTGTTATCATGGGCAGCTACTTCGCGTGAGTTGTTCTGGAAATATAGTAACCATGTTCCTGACAAGCCCAATAGTATGCTAGACTAATGCTGCGACGATGGTGCGATTTTCCAGATTTCCCGGTGCCTCTTTTTAGCTTTGTATTTCTTGATATATGTTCGCAGAACTTAACGCGCTGGCTCTAGAAAAAAAAAATTCCCGGACCACCTTCATTAACGTGAAACCTGGGGAGGGGCGAGGCATGCAGTGCATCAGTGTATTCTTGGTGCCCTGGCGTTTTTGCCAACGGAGACGAAACCATTGGGGGGTAGACGTATACAGCTTTGCCGTAAAAGTCTCTTCTCTTTGAAGCACGAAGCTCTCAAGCGCGTAGCGTAAACCAGTGTCCCGGTGTTTTTTAGTACGCGTTTCGAAGCACTCCAGCGCGAGGCGTAAACGAGGGTCCCGGTGTTTTTGTAGCGTAAGCTACACTGGCCGAGCTTGAGCAGTTTCGCGTGGACCGTGAAGGGCCGTGCTGCGCAAGCGCGAGGAGCATTGGATTGGATTGGATTGGATTGGATTGGATTGGATTGGATTGGATTGGAAATCCAATCCAATCGGAGTACGGGTGTGTAAAGAATTGGGTCTGCACAGTCGCCAGTCTGCGCATTCCAGAGGAGTGACGTCATGGCCGCGGCAGACGCACTGGCGCCGGCGCGTGCCCAGCTGTGCGCCTCCGTTGCGCAGTAGCCAAGTCTGACGCTGCGCTGGCGCCGCTTGACAGCCGTTTCGCGTGGCTCCGGGGAGCCGTGCTGCGCATGCGCGAGGAGCCGAGCTAAGCCGCTGCTATTTTTTTTTGTACGCGTTACGTTCTAGCGCGAGGCGTAAGCTAGTTTCCCGGTGTTTTAGTACCGTGACTACACGAGACGACGACAGGAGACGCCAACAGCCCCAGCCCCCACGGGGCTTCGCGCGTAACAGAAAAAGAAAGCATACGGGTAACTTGCAAGGAATCGCCCATGCATGTTTTGGGCATGAACGTGTTATACTGCCTTACACGATCTTGTGCAGGGCACACAGGGCCCTGGAGCAAAATTTTATACATATCCCGCTTTGAATGGTACTGTTGCGAATTATGATTGCACATTTTATGCTGGCTTCACTGGTTAAAACTGCTTTTCTTTTTATTTGTAATTGCAATTACTTAAACCTTCACGCACCTTCACGCATTCCTTGCCAGTGCACTGCCGGAAGGGGCTGGGTACTTAACAGAGCTTGACGTCGCAGACAAGGCTCTTCCCAGCGTGGCGCCTTTAATAGTCTCGCCGCATCGGGGCTCCACGGAAGCCCTTAATTTCGTCCCAACGGGACGCCCGCTTTCGCCGCTGCTGCTTCCATAACGTCCCCACCTTCAAGCTGTGCCGGCAGATCCAGACTGGGTTCAATACTCACGACGTTTCTTAATCGCGAAGTGTCGCCATTCTTTACTCTGGGCTTCTTCGGCGTTCGCGACATTCACTTTTTTTCCTTACGCTCTTAACGAAAGTCGCCGCGCAGGTTGTGCTTTCACCTGCCTTTTATACGGGCGCTCGCTCCCGAATATAAATGAAAAAGAAAAGAATTAATAGGGGAAAGAGGAACTCGGCAGAAATTTCGTCTTTGCGCACGCCATGATTTCGCGATTATGTTTGACTTTTCACCCCGGCTGGATCCCCTTATTTAGACTTTATTTGTTGTTGGCGATTGTAAGGTCTTTTTTTTAATTAGCTGGTTTTATTTTAATTGGCACTGCATCCCTGCACTTTTGCCAGTTCCAAGCACGAAATGAATTCTCGTTGCTCTCCCCTGTGTTATTCATTTCTTTTTTTTTGTATCGCTGGTATGTAAGTATTTTATTTGGTGGTATGTTGCGCACCTTTTCGTCTTTGTAGTGCTAGGCTCAGCCATTTGGTTCTAGGATTGTTCTAAGTGATCTAGAACGTTGGCGCAGTCGAGCTGATTTGACTCGAGTTTCAAGAACGCCCTCCTTGCGCTCAGCAGCACAGCGCCCTAGCTACTGAGCCACCGCGAAGGGGCAGTAGCATTCAGAACACTTGTCGAGCGCATTCAGTGGACGAGGTTTACTGCGCGCTGATGGTACGGAGTTGGTCAGTGAATGGGTTTTGTTCTTTCTGTTCGCGGGAGTTCGACGAGACTTGCATCGCTGCGTAAACACAGATAAGTAAACCGAGTTATCTTAGGGGATGTATCAATCATAAATGTTGTGAAGACTCTACGTAGCTTGTGTATAGTTTTTACGAGGAGGCCTCGGGAAGCAAATTCACAGGCCAAGGAAAATAACGGCAAAATCATGAAATGCAATCGAAGTTATGTCTGAAGCCTTACCCGTTTTTGCACCGACGAGGCGCGGCAACGGCCGTTTATACATGCAAGTTTGGTTGGCCCTTGCGTGTGCACGTGTGTCGAAGTTGTGGAAACAAAAGAGACTCCACGCGGAGCCAAGTTCGGGTAAAGAAACAAAGCATTCACTTGACAGGCACGATGCACAGGCATAGTAGACAATTCTAGCACTTATCGCAAACCTGTGCGCTTGTGCGCAGCAAAGGAACAACACGTGCGCGCGAAGCTATACTGACGCACTTCCTGTGCTGTGCATTATTGGTCCAATGAAACATGACTGTCTGATTGAATACAATATTTTATTTCGTTAGCCGGTTTATTAAGCTGAGGCCAATCTCCTTTGCGGGTCTCTGCTATACTGTCAGTGCATTAGAGGAGTGGCACCGCAAAGGGGGAGGGAGGGCTGCGAACTGAAGCGTCAAGAAAAGTTGTTGACTGAAATTGATTGACCGTGACTGATAGATGTTGTGCATTTGATTGCCTGTTTTACCGAGCATGCCAATCCCCCGCTGGGCTTATATGCCTCCCTGGTATATATGTACACGTGCCTGTGGACATATAATCACGGATATTTCATTCGGAACAGTAATTGTATCAGTGAGGCCCATGGGCTCTGCTATAGTCCCGACTCCCACCGTCTTTCCTTACAAGTTGAAAAAAAAAAAAGGGGGGGGGGGGGGAGTTATGACTTTGAAGTGCTTAGCGGATACAGCGCTTCGGACATGACTTTGAACATTGCGAGGAATATCGTGCAACTGTGCAGCGATACCTTTTGGTGCAGTGGTAGCACTTGCTCGTGCGCTGTGTCAGTCAAAATTCCAGAGAGGTGGTCTCTCGACGACATTCTCACAGAAAGCTCTTCCGTTATTTTTTTTTTTTTTTAGGCGAAGCTCTGCATGCCTCACTACTTGCGACCGTCCCGTTACCAAAACGCATTGCAGGAAAGTTAACTTTACTCGGTGGGTTTCGCAAATCGATGGTGAGGAGAAGCGATGCCACATCAAGCGCCTCATGAAAAAAAAAAAAAAACGCTGCCCGTGGTGGGAATCGAACCCAGGACACTCGCGTTACGAATCCGCCGTATATCCGATTTCGCCAATCCCACACAGTGGAGGCAGCCTGGATTTCGGACTTTGACTCTGACTCAGGTTGCGTTGAAAAAGCTTCGCGTTTTAACCCCGTTTCGTTTTAAGAGAGGGCTTTGATTTTTAGATGCGAAGCATCTTATGCTCGGGGCTGTGACCCTCCCTCCCTCGTTGTCGTTGTCCGCCGTCCGCACTCTACTGCGCATGCGCGTCTCTTCAGCCCCGTCAGCGTTTGGGCTGACGTCAGCGCGGTCCACTATAAAAAGAAATAGTTAGGCCCCACGGTTTCGACCCCACGACTCTCTGGCCACAACGGGAGGTACGTGGCGCTCTTCCCACTGCGCTACAAACCGAGACGGGAGCATGCACTACGAACGCGCCTTATGTCCTTCACTCATTCAAACTATGTCAAGAAGCTACTGATACAACGAAGGCACGCGAAGCTGAACGTCAACGGAAACGACGAACTGAAAACTAATGGGAACTTCAGTCGACCCCATGGCTGCTTCGCATGCTACTCAGGGTTCCCCTACGGGAAGATGGTGTAATTTTGTTTTCTTTTATTTCTCTTTTCTTACCTCAATCACACTACGCGACGCATCTTTTCCAGTCACCTGCCTCGCCTCTGTTTAAATTTCTTCCTGTTCCCTGTCTTCCGCTTTTAGGAACCATCGATTGACGCTCCCAGGTTTAACTGCAAACGGAGAACGCGTTGCGTGGACTTCTTATATTAGTTCCCTTTTGTGCCACTTTCTCGTCCTCCTATTCTTGCGGAGCTTAATTCCCCTGCTCTCCTGTCGAGACGCCCTTCTTCGTCTTCACTCACGTCACCTCCTTTTTGTGTATCTGGATCTATCGGCCTCTTGTCGTATTTATCGTCGTGCCTCTCTTACTCTCGCGCATATCGTTTCCTTTTCTATGCACAAATCTATCTGCACTTTAGCTCATCCGTTCAAAGCCCGTTTCGTTCTTCATTTCTGACGCTAGCTTGTATGTTCTAGAAGTGCATGCTTTTTAAGTTTTTGCCCATACGACATCAGTATTTTTATGGGCTTGCCTATCTGCACGACCCCGCTGTTACGTTCTTTTTTTACTTGATTAAGAACGTGGAGAACTTGCTTGAGTTTTTTCCCCTCCGTTTCTGTTTCTGCACTTCTTTTTTTACGATTTGCGCTCTTAGACTTGCATAGTATATCCCCCCGCTCAGTTCGTGAATTCCTGGAACGCTGTCTGTCTCTTCCTTTGTTCATACGAATTCCTGCCTCGCGACCCTTCGGCCCTCTTTCGTTTGTTTTAAGTTAAACAAGATTTCTTTCTTTTCCTGCCCCCGAAACTTAATTTCAATCGGGCGCTCCCGGCTCAGATTTCGCTAACGCAAATAATAAACTGGCTTCCTGGAGGAGCTCCTGCAGAGGCTTCACTCGTCTCTGATTTTCAGCGTTTCCTCGACCGTTTCTTTGTCACTTTCTAATCTCCGCCGTAGTACTGCTTCTGGACGTTTCCGTTTCTTTGTTTGTATTTCCCGCTGTTTGCCTTTTTTTTTTTTTTTTTTTAACCGGGATGTCTTTCGGGGGCGGTTGATCCGTCTTGTTTCACCGCCGGCCCGCAGGGCCCCGGGCGTGTTTTCGTTCCGTTGTTTGCTCACCGTTTATGAGGTGGGATTCGGGCTACCGCGGTTTCCGGTCGTGGGCGTATTTGATCGCCTTCGAGTGACGAAAATCGCGCAAGAGAAAAACTATAAGCCACGCTGCGAAGAAGAAATAAGGCGGCTGTTGATCCAAGACGAAGTGTGTGCGCGTGTGCGATATTTAATAGCTTCGAGTGGACGGCAGCGCGCCGCATTCCTTCTGGCTCATACTGCGGGGTGGAATGACGCAAGTGTTTTACTTCGCCCGAGGTCCTGTATATTTTGACGAAGCAAGTTCAGACACTCGTTTTGACGCGCACGGATTGGTTGCAGGACTCCGTGTACTCATCGATTGGCAGGCACGGCAGACAAAAGCTGGAGATTTGAAACGTAGAGTATAGCTAAATGGGCGTGAAGAACACCGTAAAGAAGCAATTTCTTTAATAATATCCTCCCCGAGGTGTCCGCAAAATAACTGAAATTGTGCTGCAACCGCTGTAATGCGCCCGCGCTGTCGCCAGCAACAAACCTATAAATCCAAGCTGAGAGGACGCAACTACGGCCGTGCATAATTTGTATGCTGGTAGGCCTTTGCATCTCGCGCGCAAGCCTTTACAGATTTGTGTAAAGAAACGCAACTGGAGTCAACTGGTCGACAAAGCGGGAATAGAAGTACGGGGTGAGTGTGAGAGGGAAAGAGGTTCCCAGCCTGTACCACATATGTATCGCAGGGAAAGAAAAGGAAGGGGAGGGGGTAGAAATATGGGTTGAGGTAGTGGTAGAAAGGTGGTTGGGGCAGGAAAAGGATGGGGTAATGGGGAAGAGAATGAACCGCCTTTTGTCATCTCCCGGAAAGGGGGGCCGGAATAGCGGACCCTCTGAATAGAGACATTGGCCGAAATTCGTCGCCGGCAGGCTGTCACCGAAATCGGGCGTATCCTCTGCAGAACCCTGGAACAGCTCGCAGCTTCCTTCTTGTTTTCATACTTCAGCCTAGTTAGTTCTTTGGTGTGCATTACATCGCGAGAACACTGGCGGGAGCCTCGGTTTGGCGCAACGCACATCAGATTTCCGGAGCGTTTCTGCTTCGAATGAATTTCATTGGGCGAACTTTACGGGTGTATTGAAGGAAGCTATTGAGTAGGGCTTTCAATATTTATTACCGAGCAAGAATTTCTCGTAAGCAAGCCTTGTACCACTGGCCACCCAGTTTGCGAACGCTGAGCGTATCGAGCCTGCTCTGGTCGGTTCAGAATGTCGCTTCGATCTCGGAATCCACCAGTTCCCTACCAGCTTCTCTGAGCCAGTGGTGCCAGTTTCTCTGCGCTGCGATGCATGACGTCGCAAACAACTGCGTCAGCTCAAGTGAATGTGACATCATGACTTGAATTGTAGGTTACGTCATCGCTGTATTAGCGGACACTGCTGCTCACTGTCTACTCGTCGGCAGGACTGTGCCCTTTTAGACTTTAGCGTCTATTCATTTGGCCAATCGCTTGCGACAGAGCAACACTTGTTTGGCGGAGCAGGACAGTCCGATATCTAGTGTTCGGCAGTGACGTAGGAATCAGGAGCCGGGCAAAGCGGGCATAGCAGTTTGTACTCCCACCACGGGTGGCTGCAGGTGAAAGGGCCAAAAAATGACTCAGGTTTAACACTTGCAAACCCAATTATCGCTAGCTAAAGCTGAAGCGCAGGCACAGACGGCCTAGTCGGCGTGTCATGGCGAAACTGAACGATCCATCGCCGGCAAAGCCGCCGTTAAACCGTCGCGTAGTCACGTGGTACCGCTGCAGACACGAGGCCTAACGTCACACCGGCTGCACTTGCTCTCCAGCGACTGAAGCTCATTGCGACGCGATGAATGAATGACCTGACTAGACACGGCGGAATGGAGCTTCCACTCTAATAGGCTCTTTATATTGCCGCTTGAAGCAACATTTCGATCTCCTAATCATAGTGATGGTCATTCCGCTCCTCACTGATATCATTCCTGCGCTCCTCTTCAGGAGCGGAATCACAATCAACTCCGAGACTAGCGTCAGTATTGTGATGTCTGCTCGTCACTTACGGAAGGGCGAGTGACTAATTCAGGGAGAGTGCAATCCTCTTTCCTTTTTCGCCTTGCTACGGCGGGCAGCTTGGAAAAATCCCGGGAAAGCGGCGTTAACAACTTCTTCGTGGAAAAATAAAAAGTGCAACAAGTGAATAAAAATTCTTGCAGACTTTTTCAGGCGTCATCAACCTCTACTAGCAAACAAAAAAAAAAAGCAGGCAATTTTGATTACTATAACCATTTTATGTGTCTCGGTTCACGTGCAAAGTGCAGCCGCGCGCTGTACTGTCTTTATGTATTCATAATACCTGCAGCATGCACCGTTAAGGCATTACAGCAGGGGGGTATACGCAAATACACGAATACAGTTCATCATGTTTGTCCACTTTCCGTCGACAGGTGACCGGAAAATTCGTGATTACATCATCGCAGAAACCAGGGGAGGCAAATCAGGGGTCGATTATTTATGTGGGTCATATGAGTCAGCTTCGCAGCTCCATATTGTTGAAAAACTCCGCCTGCGATGGCGAGGTCTAGTTCAGATCCTACGCGTGGTAGCATGGGAGGAGGTCAATCATTTCTTGCTATTAGGCCAGCGCCATATGACATCTAAGTTCTCTTTTCATGTCGAGAGAACAATGGACGACGTCTATCCAGACTATATCTTCTGCTCTATTTCGGCTCGTTTTCTTTTGTAATCGTTGAACTCTTTCGACTTCTTCCTTACTGTCTTGCCATTCGATTTTGTTTTTATCGTTGCGGCCGGGTTCACTGCGGTCGTGCGAGGCGATTTCTCCGGACGCGTGGTGGTCCGTGCCAGACTTGGTCGGAGGTTAGCGTATTGAGGCCCCGGGGGTTTTCCTTATTACGCCTCGGGTGGTCATCGTCCGCGCCCCGTGAGGCGCGTAATCCTTTCGACCGCGCAGTCGTTCCTGTCACGAAGCAGCAAATGGGCCCCGCGGCGAGGCGTGCATCTCGCTGGACACGCATAAGCGATAGGGCGCGACCACGTTTTTCCGTGTGCACTGCTGTCTGGGGAAACCGTGCGTTTTAATTACTACGCCTACCCTGCTCCGCCACGCCCCACTCGCCTGCGACCATAGCCATAGCGTTCTAACTATATTTCGCTTCAGTATAGATAGCCGGCGGACGGCCCACGTTCTCCTGACACGCCACCTTCTTGCTCTCTGCGGCGGCGAAATTCTGGCGTTTTCGAAGTTGCTGCGTAGAGTGCGGATTCGTTTTCGGACCGCGTAGGCGGTCGCTTCGATCTTTTCTAAGACCGTTGGACACTCACAGACCTGGAAAAGGAGACTTCGAGGTTCTGTGTAGAGCTCTAACATGTTGCGTCAGGTATACTAACGGATTCTGCAACATTGTTAGCGTCCCGTTAATAACCTTGCATATCTATAGTAGTATGTTTGCTACCCTGTACTGTTTTATGTTCACGCGACAAAACTGTCAGCTAGTGCTACCTGGTGCGTGAAATCTTTCCCCGAACAGGGAGATTGTGTGTAGCTGTTATAACTGCGCCGGGAGAGGGAAATACAGGCACCCCGATGCTTAAATCGGGTAAAATGAGCTCAGAGTTCTAAATTTGTGTACGATGACTCTCTCTCTCTCTCTCTCTCTCTCTCTCTCTCTCTCTCTCTCTCTCTCTCTCTCTCTCTCTCTCTCTCACACACACACACACACACACACACACACACACACACACACACACACACACACACACACACGCATACACACGCTCCTGGTCTTGGATGTAACATCTTCTGTGGTAGCTGCATGCTTCGTTTTCTGAAAACGAGGAGTCAATGGGGTGCTGCGCAAAAGACAACAATGCTCAGTGTGCGGAACTCAGCGTTCACGTGAATGGAAGTGACGGCTGGCTCCACGTAACACGCTGTCTCGGCGACGCTGGTCTTTGACACGCCTAGCCCTTGTTCAGAATCATTTCGCCGCAACACAGTCGCATCCGAAGTAATTCCTTACATTAATCAAACAAACATTACAAACATTAATCATGGTTTCCAGAGCGTACGAACGAAATGTTATCGCCGTCGTGAACGTGGTCCATAGTGCTATACGCAGTAGTAGTAGTAGTAGTAGTAGGGCCACTTTATTTTGCATTGAGTTCAGGGTATGGGGGTGGCGGAGGCCCGAAGAGCCCCCGCGACGTCCAGGGCTCTGTCTGTGCTGGTTTCTTGCGTTGAAGCGCCAATAATGGGAGGGGACGCTGCGCCTTCTCTGGACGGTATCAAAGGGGGGAAAGGGGGCAGAGCCGCCTCCGGCCCCGGCCCGGGATTTTCTATAAGAGCTACTAAGTTCGGGTCTACGCAAATCGACATCGGTCTGTCGGCCGTCCTGTCTGCCAACGATGTAACAGAGGTCTGTTTATTCCAGTGTATTTCCCCTCCCAGGATTTTATAATTTGGAACTTGGGTAAGTTGCAGGTCAAAAATTCAGTGAAAAATGCCCCTCAGACGGAGTTATGTATGCGGAATATGTCGTTTGTAAACAACTGAATGACCACTTCAGCTATGACAGGCAGAAAGAGGAGAAGTAAACTTGATTAAGGTGAGCGTTAGGTGCTTGCAGGCAAAAAAAAAAAAGGAAATATTTCAATCTCGTAGCGCCATCCCTTGTTCTTCAGTGAGCCATGAAGAACGCCTGTGAGGTATGTGGACGAGGTGGGATTACATTCTTTGCGTGATGAAAGGGTCTAGCGTAGAATTCTCCTTAGCACACCTAGATTCTGTCGAACCGTTGAGCGTGAAAAGTACAACACCTTTCCTTTCCTCGATGTGGTTGTAAAACGTGTAGGAGGACGTTTGAGTTTTTCTGCATACCGTAAACCTACTCACACAGACAGAGATGTCTGCAGTTTTAATTATGCAGGACATATTTTAAAGACAACAGACGTTCTTGGGCTACTTCAACGCGAAAAATTTGGTCTGTCTGTCTGCGTCCCTCGATTCTGCCACCCGGCCGAAGTGAAACAGATGCTGCACGATAGGTTTATGTACCCACAGCCAAATGTAAATGTCCAAGTTCGGTGGCGATGGTCATACTTCTCGTAATTGTTAAAAAAGCACAATATATTACGCTTATCTGGGGCAAGACATCAATACATAAGGGGTATTTGCAGTGTTTGCTTTATTAAACATACACGGGGGGGAGGAGGGGGTGAAGAGGTTTATTTGTCCATCGAAGCAGAAAAATACACGGACGGTTGATTTAAAGCGAAATACGTCCAGAAAAATACAGAAGTGGTCGCGGTACCCAGCGGTACCCACAGCCAAATGTAAATGTCCAAGTTCGGTGGCGATGGTCATACTTCTCGTAATTGTTGAAAAAGCACAATATATTACGCTTATCTGGGGCAGGACATCAATACATAAGGGATATTTGCAGTGTTTGCTTTATTAAACATACACGGACGGTTTATTTAAAGCGAAATACGTCCAGAAAAATCCAGAAGCGGTCGCCCGTAGTTTTCTTAGTGGTATTTTAAGAAATAAAGCGGTAAAGGTAACGAAACGTTCCACTAGATAGTTTTCACGTTCCGCTTGGAACGCACGTTGAGTATTTTGCCCCGATTCGCGCGCCTCTCCGCTGTACGGCAGCGCTCCCATCGAGGCATTCGGCGTAGAGCAGTGGAACGCGGTAAATTTAAATTGACTTGAACAAACCGCGCGCGTGTTTATCTTGGGAGGAGCGAGACGGGAGAGGAACAGCATAAGAGGTGAGCGGGAAAGAGAAGGGAGGCATTTACTTGGCAGGGTCGCCAGGCGACCGTCGTCTTTCGTCGACATTTGCGACGAAGTGAGCAGATACGCGGACAATTTTTTAATCTACCACAGGAAACACGACTGACAGTGGCAATAACAAAAAAAAATTTGTTCAAGAAACTTTTAACACGGAATCTAAACACAAACAATAGTAGACAGAAAATAAAAAAAAAACCCGAAGGCGAAAACCAGCCCGCGTGTGTTTAGCAGCATGAGATCCTCAAACAAAAAAACAGGAGCATTGAGGTACAAAGAAAGAAGAGCTTTTTCGCAGTAATGCACCGATGTGCGTTGCTGAAAATGTATACAGTTCGATAGCAGTGTCGTACGAGTTTCCTGCTTGGAAGGGATTCTCCATTTGCTGCATCCGCCGTTTATCCACAGGAAACATCCATGCACTGTAGCGCCTGCATTACGTAAATGAAGCCAGCACTGTAACGTTAAACGGACACTGATGGGCTGATTACTAAATACAGTAAGTGCCTAGTACCGTGAACCTGTCAACTGAACACATGCATCTGTAAATGTAAATGTGGAACCCCGCACACACACTCTTTGTCTTCCCCCACCCCCTTTCCCAGCCCGTGATGTTGCGGTGGACCCCGGCTCACACTGGCGTGGGAACCAACGAGGTGGCTAGTCAGCAGGCCCGAGCATTATTACCCCGGGCGAGCACTCCTCTTGGTCTTACGCATGGAGCAGTCGACGTCACTGGGTACGCCCTCACCACATACCGAGACATCACACAACACTACCGCCTCACCTGCAGAACACTACCCCCACCCAATGCCGAACTTACGATAGAGGAAGCACAGATGTGGCGCACTCTACAAACCTACTCCTTCCCCCATCGCACGCAATTACAGCACTCCCACCCACACCTCTTCCTCTCCGCAGAGTGTCCGAGATGCCGCAACCTCGACACGCTATACCACTCCTTATGCGAGTGCCCCGCGGACCCTACCCCCCTTCCCCACCCCCACCCACTGGGAGCAGGCCTTGGGTAGCTCTTGCCTCGTGGATCAACGGACCCTGACGCAACGGGCACTACAGGTCGCTTCGGCCATTTGGGCTGAGGCCACCCCCCCCAACCTGAACCCGGTGTCTCACCAATAAAGTGTTTTTCTCTCTTTCTCTCCCCCCGCTTCGAGCCGTTCAAACCGCACTCCAGTTCCCCCCTTCCCCCTCCGCCCGGGAAATTATGAAGTCTACGCCATTGAGGCTTAGTGGGATGGCTGGAGAGACAGCCGACCGCAGTGACCCTCGGCTGCGTTCGAAAAGTGCCGCTAGATGGTTCTCAGCGGCGCGCATGGCCAATCACATGATTTACCAGGGAAACTGTATAAAGTATTCGAGCCGAATGCCAGGCGTGAGCGAGCCTTGTCCGTTCGTTTCAGTCTCTCATCGGCCTCTCAACCACTCGGGGCTGCACCCGTCAAGTAAAAAACTGAGCTATGGGTGAACTTCGACTTAGTTCAGATTTGGCGCAACGGCGCAGAAGCTGTTGAACTGGCTGAGAGGACAGTAAGCACTGCCTGTAGAAACACAGACTTTCGCAAAAACTGATGCCCGGCCATCGCAGCGAACCGTATTTCGCCCAATCTGGAGTTAATTTGGCGGGTTACGTAAGCCAGCAAAATTATCCGAGCCCTTTTCTCCCCATTCGGCGCCATTAAAACCTTTAAATTACTCCTGTCGCTTTTGTAAGAAAGAAAGCATATTTATTTTCATCCAGGCCACGCTCCTTTGGACCTTCGTAGGTGTCGCGTTTTAGAGCTTTATCCCTAATAGAGGAGCCTTCGCGTGCATTGTAAGGGCGAGGTGTCATGTGGCCTCGTATCAGACCTGCTTTTATAGCTCCTATAGGCCCCGGACAGCGCCCAGAGGGCGACACGGAGCCCGCGACACCCAGAGCCCCCTTCGGCAGATATGCACAACGCTGGGTCGGTCTCCACAAGCCGTTATGTTCCTGGATGGGGGGCGCTCCCCTTTTTGCAGCGCGGATGAAGCTTATTAGTCGCCCCTTTTGGGTTTAAAACAACGTTGGTTTAAAACGAAGCAAGAGATTGTACAGTAATCCTGCCACATAGTGCAGGGGAAGGAAGAACGATTTATGCGTTTGAATTCGCGTATGGAACGGTATATAAAGGCCGCATAGGCATGATTCCCAGTAGAGAAACGCTTGTGCACCCTGCCTGCGGGCAAAACGTTCTAAAGATCAGCATGTTTCCCTTCAAAATAAAACGTATTTACATTGTTCAATCCACAAAACAGGAGGCCTTGTCTGCAAATATATCAGACGTTGGGCGATGTTTCCGCGCAAGGTATTCCATCCATGTGAGTGCACTTGCCACTGCAGAGAGAGAGAGAGAGAGAATGCTCTTTAATGTGAACTGAGAGAGAATGCTCTTTAATGTGAACTGGTGAGGTCAGCCCTGCTAGGGACAAGGCTTGCTACACCAGATGGGGGGGTGACTACGTTGATGAGTGGTGAATATCAGACATCAGGGTTACAGCGGGAAGAAGACAAACATGAAGCATTAAAACAAGAAAAAAAAAAGAAGGACAAGAAAAACACGAGACTGCTGCCAACAGAGTCCGGACATAAAAATACAATTGAAAAGAAAATCGTTAACGGAAACGATGAAACAAAATGAAAAGTAAACGACGGGGAAAAAAAGTAGCAACACCAACCCAAGAAAAATAAGCTACTAACTGGACCACGTGGGTGTTACATATGGGTCTTTGATACGAATGTGGTTCTCCACACATGCAACAGTATGAAATTCACATTTGTTTGCGTATAGCGACAGTGCTGCCGCTAATAAATGCCCGCTCTGCCAAGAAACGTGTGGGCTTGCAGGTGTAGCCCAGTACGCCAGCTGTATAAAAACACGTCCCAAAAAGAAACTCTTCACGAGAAGGCTGCCACAAGAAATTCCATTGGGTGGGGAGGGGATGGTGGGAGGCAGAACATGTAATAGGCGTATCAGAATAAATTAGGCAATATTAATATTCGTGTTTTTTTTTTCTCCACGCCAACGGGTCCGGCGTGCGACCTTTCTTAGAAAGAAATAGTAGCGCTTTAATTACCGTCAACACCCTTGCAGCAAAAGCCACGGGAGAAACATTTAGTTCCCTGAGGACATCCCTCACTGTTCCGGAGTGACCGGAATCACAACGGATGAGATAAATAAACTTTGTCCTCCTCCCCCCACCCTCCCAGAGCGCGAAAATTTCTTCCTGCGTTCATATATTTCCAACTTTTATTGCGGTACGTCTTATCTCTATTTTTCTTTGCTTTTCAGTGGCTTAGACAACAATTACATTGTTTCTTTTGCAAGAAGAGGCGGTTATTTTATGCTATCCTATAGCTCGAGAAACATTTGGCAACGTTAACGCGTATAAGTGTCCGTTCCATATGTATTTATATGTTTTAATGCGGTGATATAAGCACGCGAAATATTAGATGAAGCAGAGTAGAACCGCTGGGTGATAAACTACGCTGCTATAACTGTGTTTGGGGGCCCTGGTGATTATCAAATCTAATGCGCTATTATGTGTATTTACCGCCTGCTAACCAGCATACTAACAAGCTGCTCGTACACCACGGCAACATGTAATCCGCTCGCTTAGTGTGAGATTTTCAAGATTCAGTAACCCCGCTTCCTACCTGCAAAAAAAATCATGCCATATCCACGGAATTAATGATGATAAGTGAGGCGAAGCTCGAGAGGGGGAGATGATCGGTAACCGTAACTCTCCCGTGAAAGTTCGCCCATTACATCATTAAGAAAGATGTAAGACTGTGTGCGTACATTGTACAAATCAACTTTTATTCTGTTCTTTTATTTTGCTCTTGTTCGTTTGTTGTTGTTGTTGTAGGGTTCGTGAGGCTGCAAGCAAGCGCTCGTATCGGCAGGCAAACCCCGATGCAGTGAGAGCTCGCGAGGCGGCTGCAAAACGCACCAAGCGAGCTCAGCCCGAAGCTGCCGACGCGCGGTTTAAGCGCGACTTTCTAGACGAGATGCTTCGGCCTCTCTTTCGCGCACGGCGGGATCCTGTCGGCGAGCGCGCGCTGCCGCCACCCTGCGCGCCCTCTGCTCCGAGTGACGTCATCATGACGTCACTCACACCAGCGCCACCTGCGAGTGAGTCTTCGAACGAGGCGGTCACGTAGCGCCACCTGCGAGTGAGTCATCGAACTAGGCGGTCACGTACCACGAGACACAAGGGATGGACAGACCCACGGCTTTAGGAGCTTCGCCCCTAAAAAAAGAGAAGAAGAATCCGCGGGAGAATGCAAAGCCTTGAACCTACGCTTCCCAGTCGTGTCAATCCAGCAGCGGCTCGGCAGCAAGGCGAGAACATTTTATCGGCGCCCCGTTTTATTTGGAGGCTCCGCCCTACTACACTAAACTTCTGCATGACACTGTTGCAGTATGTAGTAGATATACACGCAAATAACGGTATGACACACATTTTTGCAAGGTTGCGTTCACGGGCGCTGAAGGCGGTGTCCGCGGCGGGACCGACCCAGAGTTGCGCAGGTCTGCCGCGGCTGGCGCTGCGCTCGCCCGGCAAACTTCGCGGTCCGGAGCCTTTAGCTGTAAGAGGGTGTTACTATAATGCTTCGATTCATCGTGTCCGCGTTTGTACATACGGACAATTTCTTATTGCGCTGACATATATCACATTTTACAAAAACAGAAAAAAAAAGGAGGTAAGAAACTATGTGAATTGACTCACATTAAAAGAACAACATTTCAGCTATTTCGATCGCGTCCATTCCACATATGCTTTGCACTTCCTTGCCTTTAGCGAAAGAACTGTCTTTGAAAAGACGTTTTCTTTTTAATAGGAACGTTAACTGTGCCGAACAGCATTCACCCGCGGCTGCTGGCGTGGCTTCGCTTCTCCTCGAGAATCCAACAAGATATTTAGTTCCCAAGTTCGCTTAAAATGCGCTTTCTGTTGGCTTTTATGCACCCCCGCCCCGTATCCGTGTAAGCTTAACGGTCGGAAACATTTGCCCAGCTTCCTGTTTCAACGGTATAACTTTGATGCATGCGCCTTACACACGCTCTCTGCGCGGGCCGTTTTCAGGGTGCCTTTCGGCACAGCGACTTTGCCGAGGTTGCGTGACTTTGTGGAGTAAAAGAAATTCTCCGAAGCCTGGCACAATCTACGCCCCCGTCGCTTCCACTCCGCGTGTGGTGATATAGTTGTACGGCTTCCCGGAAAGAATAAAAAAGGCGCCATCCGCCGAGGAAAGGTTGCGCGCCTTTCGCCAATGCCCGAACTGTAGCCGGCATGCACGCTTCTATTCAGAGGTTGCATTCGAACATATATATGCTAGAGATATACTATAAAGCGACAGTAGCGCTTTGACTCTTCCGCCTTAAAAGTCAGTTCGAATGGTTCCACGGATGGCTCGAACAAGGCGCGTAAGTATAAGAAAAGCGGCGAGCAAGCCGGAGCGGAGCGTATACCCGTGTACTCCGTTGCGTAAGACTCAAGCATCGGGCTGGGGCTTCGCACGGCTTCCGCGGACGCCCCGTCGTATTTTCTCATTTACGGTTCTCCCTTCCTGTTTCTGCCTTGGATGGGTCAGTTTTCTGGTGAAACACTCATCGTGTTTTACAGGAAGTCAAATAAATGAAGGTGGAGAGTCGGAGCGGAAAAGACCGCGCAGCTTGCTTGCCCACGAAGCCGTACGCGTGGGGTGATAGTTATAATGTGAAAACTGAAGTGTAGCTCGCAGTCTGTTGTCGCTAGCCGAGCGGGATATTTGTCGCGCGTACAGTAGCTTGTAAAGGTTATAGTTTAAAGCGTTAAAAGGCGGGGCAGTGCCCGGGTTTTCTTTGCGAGTAGAACACGTGAGGGCTTGAAAGCGTTAAAAGTGAAAAATTCAATTGCGGCTTAAGCGCTGAAGCTGCGTTTAGGTGGGCCTAGTTTTAGCTCCACAGTGACCCTTCTGGTCGGGGATGGCGGGCGGAATTGGGTGTGTGTGTGGAGGGGGGCATTGTATAGTGGCGGGAACTGTTGACTTAGCAATGCCAGTTCTGAAGGCGCATCGGGTGATAGGCGCTATAGAAAGGAAACACGCTGGTAGGTGTCAACCTGTGGCGCAGCGCTCCTATTGATTCGGGGTAAATGCCCGGTGTGGTCATGTTCATGCGTGGGTATGGTGACTTGGGTAGCACATGATAGAAGGCCTAGGGCAGATTTCTTTTCTTGGCAGCAGATGACCCCTCACGCTAGTCCGGCGCCTCGTCCACCCCAGTTGTTACATGCCAGTTCGGCGTCGCCATTTTTCTCACTCGCTTGCCGGAGCTCGCTCGCTCGCAAGCCGAGACGACTCCGCCTGAACGGTGGATGCTCGTGTCCAGCAAAAGGCCTACCCCAATCCAGCAACACACTGACCTATGCACTACTGGTTCGTCCCCCGCATGCGTGAGCATGTGTTCGCACGTCGGTACGAATTCGAAGCAGTTTTCTTAACGCTGTGGTTACCGTCCATATCCGTCTAACGAACGCCGTGTTAATCAATTGCCATGTCCTTTAATGTTTTGCATTGCGGAAGAAGTCTAAAAGCCGCGTTGACTTATTCCTTCACCTCCTGTGTCGGGGCTGAGTGCGGATGTTGCCCGCTCCTGGAAGCATTGCACTGTGGAGTTCGATCCTCAGTATCGACAAATGCGTGTTTCGTTAGCTGCATGATTGGCTGAACTTGCTTACGTTGAGGTAACAACGCTGGTCTCCGACTAAACTACGCTGTAACACCTCTCCCTGTAAAACCATAGAAAAATGCGGTTATACGTATGTGCATTTCAGGCTGTTACTTGTTAAGCCTGTGAGTTGCTGTCCTCTGGCTGAAGCTGCGGTCGTACTGAAGGTATAGTCTCGATTAGTTTCTCATTCGTCGGAAACTATTTCAAACATTTTTTTCTTTCAGAAATGAACGGGAAGGAAGCGCTTGAGACCCAAATGGTGATGTCAACTGAGCCAATGTTGCACAGGAGGACTTCGTACTAACTTCTTATCACGGTTCGCACCCCTCGACAGTACGTAAATTACCCTAAGACATAGATAAAATTTCCCAGTGAACAAAAAAAAAAGGATTTGAAGCCATGCCGAGAGCGAATTGCTATCACGTGGTTACTGTACGACTTTGCACTTTTAACTAAGTGTAATTTAAGGTAAGTAAACCTAATTGTATCTCGTTAGGTGCAGAGGAAGAAAGACAAGGGGTTTAAATGGAATCTCGAGCCCCGGACACTGAATGAAGGAGAGTAGGGAGACACAAAATGAACTAAAAAAGAACTGGCGCTATACAAGCTAGACAAGCAGTGCACAGCATTCCTAATGACCACAGCTTTCCAACCCGAACAACGGAAATAAGCGCAGCATGTACATACATTATTGCCGAGTTCAGCTCGCGTATTGAATATTTGCTGGTACATGACAACATAAAGAGCAATCTTAGCTATAGATGCTAAGATACATCGTTTAAGCGCAACCTGCACTATTAGTAGTTGCGGTAGAACTTTGAAGTTTTTAACTCCTAATGTTTTTTTTTTTTTTCATCCGAAAGCCGGGAACGTTGCTCCGTGAGCATGAATTTCACACCGTCGTCCTCGCTACACCACAAACCAAAACCCGCGTGGAGGGACAGAAAAACAAAAGCGCCAATGAAGGAGGAGGAGTGTGAAGCTCTGTGCCCTTCGTGGGTGCCTCCTTGCCGAGGCCCGTCAATCGGCCAAAACGACGCAGCGACTTCTTGATGCCAAGTGGTAAAGCCGGAAAAAGAAGAACAGAGGAGCAGCGCAGCAGCCGTATGGCAGAGAACTGATCGAAGGAGCCGTGTGAGGGAAATCGGTGGGGAATGCGGGCAGCTGCGCCCAAGGAGGGCCGCCGCGGTGAGCACACCCCGGGGAAAGCTTTTCCAGGACCCGCAGCCGTTATAGGACGGCCGGCCAGCCGCCGTATATAAGGCCGCGGCGTCGGCTGCTGGCATTCGATCTTCATTGGTGATTCCTTATCTGCCGCCGTATAAACCATTCATCAAGGTCAATCAGGATTTCGCCCTCGCTCCCTCTCTCCCGCCTTGTTTCCTGGCTTCCCGCTGGCGGGAGGTCGCTTGTGGAAGCGCAAGTGCTGGCCGAACCGACTGCGGGACAGTTTCACTGGCACCTCCGCTTTGTTGGTTTTTTTCTTTCTTTTACTAAGCCAGCAATTCGAATACCTGCATATATACTTTTCATTGACCGCCCTGGTCCCGGATTTAAGTGCCGGCTTGCTTTACTTCTTATGTGCGTACTTCCATGCTGAGTTAGCAACAAGGAAACCGCGGAAGGCAGGCCTCTGGCTCCGCGAGGTCAAAGGGAAGCCGTTTCTTTAGGTCGCGTGTGCTGGAAGTAGTAACAAGGTAAAACGAAACCGGGTGCGAAGCCTTGAGAAAAAAAAACTAAAAAATATGCTAAACAAGCTCCGCTGAACTGGCCGTGCGATCGCCAACAACAGCCGCAGTTAACATCACATGCACTGTAAGGCTCGTATAACCATGGGCCTTCGTGTCTGTATGTCGGCTTCTGAGTTGAAAATGTGTTGTGCAGATTTTTAGTTATAGTTAAATTCTTCCCCGTCATGTCCTCCTTCACAAAGTAACCTTTCCCTCATTGCGCACCGGATTTGGGTGAACCAGCGTTTGGGTGAACCGCACTCCTTATTTCTTTCTTTCTCTCTCCCTTTCTCTGTCCTTATTTGTTCTCACATATCCCCTATTATTCCCCCTCTCCCCTTCCCCCGGACTGGTTTGTATGCTGGTGAACTCCCAAATTAGTTCAAAATATCCCAGCCCGCTTCTTTTCCACTTTCTATTTCAATAAATCACTTATCTACCTACCTACATCTTACGGCAGGAAGCTGCGGTGGTAAATTCCCGCGTACAGCTCCACGCCTACAGAAATATGCCAGCATATTAAACATATATACAAGAATACGCAAGAAAGTCAAGACAGGAGACCTTTGCCTCTTTGAGCAAGAATGGGATGGACGAGATGCTTGGAGATTTTATTTGTCTGGGCGTGAACGGGCTGTCCAATGTGCAAATACTCTTTGTGAGGCACGTGGCGTTTTCGCACATTCACTGTGTTCAGTACCACGGGGTTACACTACTGTGTTTTTTCGATTTCACAAGAATTCCTATCCGATCTTACGGCGACACTCAAGATTGCCAGTTACATCCGATACCATCTGGCTTGGTGTCTGCTGCACCCCTCAGGGGTCTGTGCTCTCTCCGTTACTCTTCATCCTGGCCCTCCTGAACCTTCTTAAAGGGACACTGAAGTGAATTTGCCAAACTCCTGTTTTTTTCTTGCACTGCGTAGACTGGCTCAAATAAACACACTTGTCATCGTTTATCCGGGCAATTTATAAATTCTGAACTCGGTACTTATTTTATAAAGTCTGAAAGAAGAAAAATTACTATGCGCGGATTGCGGCGGCCGCGCCAACTAACAGCAGCGACGTCATTACAGGGTGCTACGTGATTGGACGATGTCCAGGATTAGAATTCAAACCAGTTTCGGTTTCGCTTCTGTGAAACAACATGCTTGGCATCCGACGTTATCGTTGGATAGAATTCTAGATATCTCAGTAATCGCCATACCGCGCTTCTGCCGTGTTGTCGGCTGTAAAATATGTCAGATAAGCCTACCAGCACAGCTTGGAATCGTAACAATCACAAGCCGAGGCGTACGCAAAGGATGAACGTCCTCCGCCTCACCGGAGGCGCCCAAATGGGATGCGCTTTTCCCCCACCTTTGGAGCTTGCCTGGCTCGTGCCTGTATCGTAAGAGGCGTGTTCGCACCAGGCCAACGGTCGGCTGATTTTGGCCTCTGCCCGCAAGCAGTCAGTGCTTATGGCAACACCACGCCAACGAGAACTCGCCAGCGCGTCAGTGTCAGTCTGTACGCGTTCTGCGAAGTCACTCGTGAAGCAATGAACGTTACTGCCCAAAAATGGTGAAATCGGTATAAACAACATTGCCCAAAAACAGGTAAATCAACTTCAAAAAAAAATTCCCCCGCATTTCCCCGAGGGGGAGAATGTGAAAGTGCGAATGCACGGTTGTCGGCCCGCTTGCGGCGCTTGCGCTCGGCCCCCGCAGCCCACCGCCTCGCCACCTTCTCTTCCATCTCTTCCATCGGGTTTGTAGTATCACGTGTACACCACGCAGTTATCAAGCCGCTATAACGCCGCTGAGTCGCCAACGCACGCCGCTGACGACGTAGTTTGAATGCGTTAAAGATATTCGCGTCTGACACTGATATCACCGTCGCGTCTGTGGCTTGGTCGGTAGCGCGTCGCGCTGCGGCCCGCAAAGTCCTCGGATCGAAACCTGGCGCCGGATGCTGTTTTTTCTTTAAAGAGCACTGCGGACGCCGCCGCGGACGCCGGCGGTGGATGGTTTGGGGTCGCTTATAAAGAGCATTCGCTCTTAAAAGAAAAAAAAGACACTCGGGGATTCGAACTTGCGACTTGCAAAACAACATTCCCAGACCACTCCAAGTGCGCCAACAACAAGTGCTCCAGACCACTTGGCCATAAGTCAGCGATTCCAGGGACGAAAATAACGTATATAATGTATAGCTCGTTTACATTTTTTATTTAGTTGTAGCATTTTAAGCAGCTTAGATGAATATTTATAGTATAGCGCTTGTGCAGTAGCTGCATGATCGGCATGAAGGGGCCCCTGACCATCTGGTGGGGCCCCCGGCCATCATGCCGCGTTGCGCCATTGCCGGGGGTGAAAGAGCCTGGCGGCATGTCCTGCCACAGGCGGTTGCGAGTTGAGCGTCCATCGTGGCTGTGGAAGGCACCATGTGAATTCGTGTTCCTTGGTGGCGCCGGGCACCTACCGGTAAAATAGGTACAAGCGACTCCCCGGCCTGGCGCTCGGCCCTTGTGTGGGACTACAACGCTTGGGAAGTTCGCCCGGCTTGCACGGGAAATCGCCCCTATGGTAAGGGGCGGCTGCAAAAACGCAGGAACTTCTACCGACGGCGATGGTCGAGTGGTAAAACACTCGTCTTGTAAGCGGAAGGTACCAGGTTCGAATCCTGGGCGGCCGGATACCCACCGGTTTCTTTAAAGGGTACAAGCGTCCCCGCACCGTAGCTTGTCTCGACGGTGGAACAAACGCTTGGAGCTTGACCACAAGCAGCCGTGGGAGGCGACGTGGGAGGTCCCTCGAACCCCTTCGCGCGGGGTCAGGAACCGCTGGGCACCCACCAGTCAAAAGGGTACAAGCGCCCCGTGTACTTCCTTGGCAGGAGATGAAGGGCTTGGACCCGCTCTACCACTGCGGCATACGTGGGAGGCTGCTGCTCCGCGACTTCAGCCACTGGCCACCCTCCAGTTTGAAAGCAGGAACAGGCGCCTACCTTGCGGGGTTCCTGGAAACCGTAACACCGCGCCGGACCGTATCACTGGGTTTCAAGAAAGTGGTAGGTACTTCGGTACCGCTGGGCACCAACCAGTATAAAAAATTGGTACAAGCACCCCCTGAACAGGGGATCCAGTGCTTGGGAAGTTTCCCGACGGAAAACGCCCCAGTGGAAGGGGTCGTAGCTTTTTTCGACCACAGTGATGGCTCAGAGGTACAGCACTCGCCTCGTATGCGGGAGGTACTGGGTTCGAATCCTGGTACCGCCTGGCACCCACCGGTTTTTTTAATGGGTACAGGCGTCCCTGGTCGAGTGCGGACCCTTGAAAGGGGAATCCATGCCTGGAAAGCTGCCTTTACCCTATCGAGGGGCACCTGACCCTTGTCCATCTGGCTGGGCCCCCGGCCATCATGCCGCGTTGCGCCATTGCCGGGGGGGAAAGAGTCTGGCGGCGTGTCCTGCCACAGGCGGTTGCGAGTTGAGCGTCCATCGTGGCTGTGGAAGGCACCATGTGAATTCGTGTTCTTTGGTGGCGCCGGGCACCTACCGGTAAAATAGGTACAATCGACTCCCCGGCCTGGCGCTCGGCCCTTGTGTGGGACTACAACGCTTGGGAAGTTCAGCCGGCTTGCACGGGAAATCGCCTCTATGGAAAGGGGCGGCCGCAAAAATGCAGGAACTTTTCTTTTCTTCTTTTTTTTTCCGCCCTAATACGCACAATATCGCACGTCTAGAGACTGTATTCCTTGGACGGAAAAGCGCTCGCAGATGTGTGGTCATGCTGCTGACCGCTGTGCTAGTTCACCCAGCGCTAAAAGTGCTTCCCGCACCTTGGTTTTACGCTGTACGACAAAAAAGTTTCGGTTGATTTTAATATGTTAGTACGTATACTAACTACACTGAGTTTTCTTTCGCCTCCAATTGGCCTTAGATTTTTCTACCAGCGTACCAGTCAGCGAAGCGTCGCATGTGCGCTCGTGTGGAGCGACATGGACTTAGAGCTGGGTGCAGTCTACAAGCCAACAAACCAAGGGTACATTCTTCCTGGCACAAGTTTGCCGTGGCTTAGTTTCAACTGAGCGAACGAATTGCGACGGCCCGCTAGCTGACTAAACGCTGGGCCGACTGACTCTGTTGGAGGGTCGGCGAGCCGTGCAGTAGCGCAGTCAAGCCAAGCCATTTTGTTTTGACGTGATACAAAATCGGCAAGGAGGATGCAGAAGGAAGATAGCATTTTCGAACTGATTTTTATACCGAATAAAGTCGCATAAACGCAACGAGAGTGGTCGAAACATGGCCTGGAGGCTCTAGACTACAATTACCCCCAGTAATCCTGCAATGTTTAAAAATCACTTCAGTGCCCCTTTAAAAGGTTGGCCGTCGTACCCACTCTCGCCTACGCCCTGCACACCGATGGTATCACCCTTTGTACGGGGACGTGATTCCTCGCAGCGGTCCGAGACACGGCATCGGTGCCACCGTTATGCTCAGGCCTGCCGCCTCCAGTGTTCACCTCAAATACAAAGATTCTTGTCGTCCGCTCTCGCGCCAAACGACGCATCAGCGATGACATTCGGACCCTAGTAGACGGCTAGGCCATCACTTTGAGCCACAGCATCGAGATCCTGGGCCTACATCTGCAGCTGAACACCAAGAGCGACGTATCACCGCAGCGCGTGAAACAAAGCGTTGATAAAATAGCGCACGTGATCAGACGGGTTGCCACCAAGAAGCGAGGCCTCAAGGCCACCGATAACCTTAAATTGATTCATGCTTCTCTCTGCCACGTTCTTCACACCCGTCTTTTTCTTGGCAATGGGGGATATGAAGACCGTCGCTGCGAAAGGCGACTAAGAGGGGCCATCGGTCTCCCCATGAGTGCGTCCACGGGGAGGTTAGGATGGGGATTTACTACATGGGGAACCTCTTAAACGAGAAATTCCGACAGAGTAGAACAGCAGTTCGTCGCCGCATCCTCAGCCAGATTGTCCGGACATCACAACCTGTATTCGTGGAAATCGGCACAGCCCAATTTGAACACAGCAGCAAAGTTATCGTAGAGTCTCGTGTGACTTGTCACGACATGAGTGCACTGCAAACGCGGGCACCATCGACATTTAACCGTTCCTCATCATAATCCGTTACTTTCATCCGAATTTTCTAAATCCCGGGGCAGCTTTTCTGCTACTTAGGCGGTCCACCGTTGTTAGCCCTCTACAATTGTGTGGCCGGGACACACTTCTGTGCCTTGATAGTATGACGTCTTCTCAGCTGCCTTGTTCCTTAATTCATGCGCTCGCTTTCTATACCTGCCTTACACGTTTGGACGCATTAGCCGACCCACAAGAGACAAGTTCGCGTTCCTGTGACACATGGTCCTTGCTGCCTTGTCTGGATTCTGAACTAACGGCACTGCAGCCGGGAGGCTTCGGCGAGCACCGTATATACTCTCTGCGAGCAGCTTTGGCGCCCCAGCGCCGGAGGCGATGGCCTAGCCGCGCTGACTCGCGTCTTTTGTGTTTGCGCGTCCATTCGCGGTCGCCCATATATATACCTACACGTGTGTCCGTGCGTCTCTTTATTGTCCGAGCCTTTTCTACTATTTTGTTACGAGAGGCAGTGCTAGAAGACTCCCAGAGCTTTCGGCTCGGAAAGAGGCCGGAGTTGGTGGCCCTTTCGGAGTATCCGCTTTTGTTCTGGCGGTGAACCAGCCAGGAGTCTAACTTTTTTTTACGCTTTTTTTGTTGCTTGTCGAAGGCGTCAAACTAAGAGAAATAACGCGAGACAGAGAGAAAAGAATGCGGTGGCGTTGAGTGAGCAAGAGAGATTCGTATGAACGAAACACCACGGGAGCTGAGAACTGGCCTTTTTCAAAGTTGCTTCTTTTTCTTTCGCCGCGAAGGTGACGCGAGACGTCCATTAGCCGCGCCTTTTGATAGAGACGTCTCGGGGCGCACTTGGGAGAGCGCTACAGCAGCGCTCTCGGTTGGTTCGCGAGACGAGATTCCCCGGCGTTGGCTCGTTCTTTTCCCCCGCTTCCGTTTCTTTGCGCACAATTTCGCGAATAAAGGTTGAGAAAAGACAAGTGTGGCGTGGAGAATATAGAGTACCCTGAGCTATGGGCGGCGGCCCCGCAACAGGGGAGGCTTTTATTCTGCCAGCTGAATACCGTGAACCTGCCTCGTGCGCGAAACGTTTATTTTTTCCTCCCTCAGCACCTGGTTTCCGCCGAATGTGCTGGAATAGAATAACAGCCTGATTTCGCTTCTATTTTCGCCTTTCTTCTTGCTTCGTTTCGGTGTTCACTGCGCTGGTCATTTTTATTGTGGAGAGAGTTCTCCTTTTTGCGGCCGGCAGTAGTATGAAATCTGGTGGCTTGTCTCTTTTGCGTGAGAGTAGAAAGGCGAGGTGAGTGAGGGGGAAAAAGGAGGCCGCGTGTGGCTTGTTGATACTACTGTCAGCACAAGGCTGTTTGTAAAAATATCGTTTATCTCTCTCTCTGTCTCCCATAATTGTTCGCGAGGTCCATTTCTTGACACTTTCCCTTGGGCGTCAGATCCTTCAAAAATAGCCAGTGTTGAGCTAACACCTGAGTCTTTTGGGAGACCTGACTATGCTCGGTTACAACTCAAGAACGGCACCACCTCATGTAGTGTATCACTCCGCCAAAGCGCCGGGCCCGTGACGTCAGTGCGCGCGCGTTTTGAAAGAGGTTTGCTATTAATGCGTGATATCGTCTGCCTTGTCTCACGCAGTTTGTTTGTCGTCACTGGAGTCGTTTATAAGCACATTAAGTCCAAAAAATCACGGGAACGGCTCACGCCATGTTCAAAATACTCCCAGTAACGCCCTACTTGCGCCGCGCGCAGAAACATCCGGCTACGGTGATAAGGTACAGCGGCAACTTTAGGTGCCGTTCTTAAGTTGTCACCGAGTATAGTTCGGCTGGCTTGTAAGTTGAGAAGCGGTCTTCTCGAAACTGTTATCTTTGGGCTTATCACCTGAAATGTGGATGATTATCTGGAGGGAGCCACGCGCGCCGCCTGTTCTAGGGAGGCAAGCCTAATCCGATCGGGCTTCGGAACGGCACGCGCGCCCGCTCCTGGCAAAGGTACTTGCGTCGGGGCACCGTGCAGCCCAGTGTCCTCTCCCCGCAGCAAATACGACGTCGTTAGCTTGAAACACCTCGGAGGCGTCGGGCTGACGGTTAATTGATTGTTAATGGCGTCTCTTTTGTGATGGGGTGATGACGAGCGTCGTTCTCGCCAAAAGACTAATGTATGTATATCGTATCATTTTTTCAATCGCCGCTCAAACACGTTCATTACGTCGCGGGCTCAGAAATTGCGTATTAAAACAAAAGCCGTCGTGACACCAGCGGACAGAACATATCTTTCTCAAGGCAGAAGCAACGTGCGGATGTCTTGCTGCGGAAACACCCATTCAGCGCGCTGCTGGCTTGGAAGGTGTTCGTGTAGGCAAGCCTAGTCGTTCGCAAAGCGGCGCAGACGAAGCGGCTCTCTGAAAGGCCACCGCGGATTTTATGGGGAAGTCTTATCAACATGACCCCGCGCAACAACGGTGAGGCGAGGAATTTCGCACGAGCGTCCCCGGGGACTGGGGAGAGAAGTTACTTCCTAGAATTTCTTGCCAGAATTTTTTTCTCCCTGGCAAAAAAAAAAAATTCCAAGAAATTTGGGGCCAGGCTTGGTGTGATCGCACTCGATGGCCGTTGAGTTGCACTCTGCTGCAATTCTGTAGCCATACGGACGGATGCGGGAGGGCTCCATGGCGATGGCTACACATACAAGGTGGCCGCATGGACGGGGCCAGCCAGGCCGCTTATTACTTGTGGCCTTCCAGGAGGAGACAGCCACGCTAGGCGGCAGCCTGGGATGAGAGAATCGTTTACACAAAAAGGATTGACACTCAGCCCTTCTCACGTGGCTGGAAAGCGAAGCTCCTAAAATACCAACGAAAATGAATGACAAGTGAGCTTTCGACTGCATTTTTACAATACTTCATATTCGGCTGCATTGAGCGGGGTGCAGTCCCAACGAGTCTAAGAAAGAAAATACGGTCGTTTTTAATCAGCGATTCAGTATTCATCTATATATAACTTAATTAGCTGAAATGTTTAGTGTTATTTTTTCAGACAAATATGGGGCTGTCCGTTCCACGGTGTTACGAATCAGCTGTGTTGTGTTGACGCGGGGCCGCGTGCTTCAACAGCGCGCAAAACGAGTCGGCGGCGAAGTCTCCAACGGAAGCTTCGTGTTTTGCGGCGAAGCCCGCACAGTGACAGAACCCTGCATGTTAGTGCATGTCCGGCCTCGCAGCCACGGGACTGCGGCACCACCGGGGGTCTCTCTTGCGCATGCACGCGGCACCAGCGCGGCCGTTCACGACTTACGAGTCACCGCCGCGCCTGACTTAGTGAAAATGTTTTCGCTTGTTTGTAGTTGACTCTGATTTGATAACTTCCTGTCGAGGGATTTTTGACCGTGGGAGTGGAGGCCGTTCTCGCCTACCAGGACGCGGGTACGTTTGGGACAGAGCTCTAGGACGTCACTGTGCCCGTTGTTATTGTCATATTTTTGTTCCCCGGTGGGCTGTATTGTCGCTTTTCTCTACTGGCCATGGATTAAACTGCTTAAGTTTGGCTTCTGCCACTTCGTCGTTGGAAGGGAGTCAACTCCTTTCTGCAAGCCGCTCGCCAGTCGAGCTACCCTCGACGAGACGGGGTGTACTCCTGCGCCCTCGTTACGTACCAACGGCGGCTTTGTGTCGCGGCAGGAACGAATTAGGTGCGGGGACTTCATCTTGGTTGTAAGAAAGCTGTCACTGGTAGTTATGGATACGGTGCTGAATTAAGTAAAGTGTCCCATGGTCACGCAAGTCGTTTCAGGAGTCAAACATCGCATAGTTTGTTTCGGGCTGGTTTTTACAAAACACGAGTTACAGCTGTTTTCTGTAAGCATACTTTCCCGTAGAAGATCGTGTTATGAACAGCAGACGGGAAATACCAAAGTTTCACAGCCCCAAGTTGAACTGATTATGAGAAACAAATGAAACTAGGTAACGATAGTGTCGTCACAGCGACCTAATGCAGTATGATATCTTCTACGCTACCTGCACTCAAATGAAAGCTACACGACATTCGTGAGAATGTTGGCTACCCCGCAAGGCGTATACTGCTGATGGACCTCGACGTGAAGAAATCCGAAGGGCGTGAGCCATGTGCAGCTTGGCTGCTAAAAGTATGACTGCAAACCCAGGGGTAACGATAGCAGAGCGGTAGAGCAATGAGAGAGAAGCTACGCTATATAAAAGCACGCGCAGTGGCAGGGCGAAGGGGAGAAGCCGACGGCCGGGAAGAGGCTGGCACCGCACGTGGCGTTTGATCGCAGCGCCCCCTATCCTTTTCAACTTGCGTCCCCCAAGAGGCTCGTTGCGGGAAAAATGCTTATATATCACGTTCGCAATCGGCGCAAGCGTGCGTTTCCGGAACGAATAGCGCGCCGAAAGAGCGGACCAAAACAAGACGCTCGCATCGCTCTTCGCCTTTCCCTCGCTGCCTTACCGTGCCCCGTCTTTTCCCTTCTTTTTTTCCCGACGTCTTCCCCATCCCTTCTCTACTTCAGCGGTCCCCTTCCCGGCGGCGCCCCGCAGCTCACCTTCCACGGCGCAACCCTGGCCGGCGCCTTTTGCTTCGTCACGTCTCTCAGCCCCTTTCACTCCAAATTTGCTCTCGCTGCTGCCGCGATGTTTCTTCGTAGCTAACTCTCCTTTCGCGCGGCCTTACGTCTTCCCTCGTTCCATCGTCGCTCAGCGTCGTTTGCGGAGGTGTTCCATTCGGCCGTCTTATTTCTTTCCCCAGGCTCCATTTAGTGTTTATGCCTCTATTCTGTACTCGGGAAGCGAGGAGGAGAGAGAGGAATTGAGAAGGCGTTTTTGGGTAACGGAAAGGTTTGCGCGCGCTTTTTTTTTCGGTACCGCAAGCAGACATACGCGCGCAAAAAAGCGCGTGCGCACGCGCCCGTGCGTGGCTCGTTCGTCCCTTGTTGAGCGAAGGAGTGAAGGCACGCGACCGCCCAGCGGAGGAAATGCTGGCAGCACGGCGGGGCCGCGCTATGTGCCCCGCGAGGCTTCTGAAAATTGGATTGCGGCACACACGAATTGGCCGCAGAACACGTTCGTCCCGCGGGCGTGCCGTTCGCTTTGCCGTTCCTCCTGCAAACACGCCGCCAAGACGCCCGATTCGGCTGCCGCCCCCGCCGACGTCGTCGCTGGCGCTGTATACTTGGGCGAGGAACACCCCAGGGTGACACCCGAGTGGTTGCGTCGATCCATTTGGGCGTCTCTCTATTCCATGTCAGTGTGCCCAGGGCTCTGCCACTGGCAGCAGAGACAAGCCAAGCGACACAGGGTTGTCAGTTTTAGGCCTGAGCCTCGCAGAGGATTCTGCCACGTTGTCTTGTGCAAGCTGAGACCCGTGGGAAAAATACACTGTGCTTGCTTGGGCCCGCCCGAACGAAGCCGACGCAAAGCTGTGATCGGCGTATGCTGAAGAGGCGGCACTTTTGACCCACTTAACTGCGTAAGTTCATGTTTTTATGACACAATCGATAAACGCTTGCTTACGCGAGGTTGGCGTACAAGCCACTGAACCACGACCTTCCCTTACATCTAGGCGTAAGGGAAGGTGCGATTGCTCACGCCAGACGGATGTCTTTGTGCTGAATTCTCGCGCTGATTACTTATTGGATAACGTATTTCACTTTAGTTGTATTTTTTATAATCCGGGCCAGCCATCGTCGTTCTAAGGCGGCGTATTGCGTCTCTTGGTATGTTAGATATATGGCGCCGCCCCCGCGGCCTTCTCTTCATTGTGCCGTGCTCGTAACAGAGCAGTTGCATAACGGAATAGGTGATAGCGTGGCCCCTGCATCGAGTGGGGGGCGCTCCGCCGCATAGCACGGGAGGAAGACAGGAAAGCGCTATTGCGGGGAGCGAAGCGGGAGACATAGGGTGTCACCTACGTATACGGGCGAGCCGACGATGCGATCCACGAACATACAAAGATGTTGACCGGTACCAGCTTGCATCCTGTATAGGCCTTTACGTAAACGTAGTTCGTGTGAACCTGCGCCGTTCGCTCCTCGGTCAGCTTCGGATCTCCGTGTTGCGTAAAGGCTTGCCTGAAATAGGATTGCTGCGCTGCAAGCGAAACCCTAACCTGCAGTGTGAGGGCTGCAGTGGCTCGGCAATGGTGGCTGTACCTCGCCCATTGTTCGTCTACGAGTGTGCGGGATGCCGTCAGTTAGGCGCCCACGCACGTCCGTGTGCATGTAACGTGTACCGCGTGGGTCGCATTCGTGGGAGTACCACGAGTACGTAGAATTTCAGCATAAGCCGAGCTCAACAGTGCCTTAAGTGCTTTTTTTTTTCTCTCTGCGAAGGCTGTTTCTAGCTTTTCGAAGGAACCAGACAGTTGGTTCTTGCTTTGTTATTTTCTCCAACGTGATCATGGGGGCCGAGTTGGAGGAAGTGGTTGCATTAACTGAAAAAAAAAAAAAAAAAAAGAAAGCTCGAGCTTGGTGTTTGTTTCTTGCGTCTCGAAATCAAGTAATTTTTAAGCAAACCTATTCTTGCGTCGTATGCAGCGTACCAAGTTGACACGGAAACGGGTTCGGGGTAAGTGCGCAAAGTTGGATGTTTAACCAGGCGCCGTTTATGCCGCCTGCAAATGCTCTCCACCAATTCAAGTGACTGAACCTTGCACAGTGATATCTTTTCGAATATTCCCTCCCTCCTTCATGTCCCCTCCTTCCCACCAGGGCACTCATGCGCCCTCTGACAATAAAACTTTTCCTCCTCCTCCTGCTCCTGCGTTTCTTCTTTTTCTGTTTTTCTTTGTTTTTTTTTGTTTTTTTTTTGTCGTGTATCGTGGTAGCCCTGTCTTGTCGTTGCCAGTGGAGCCTTGAAAAAGTACTTTCAGCAAAATAAATTTCGTTCTAATTGGGCATAGTAACGCTTTTGCCATTGAAAAGGTAGTTTAAGTAATACAAAAAGTACCTATTTACTTCATTTTCCTGTAATGGTGTATCAAAAAATATCCACCCCATTTTGACTGTAGCGCTCGTTCTTCCTCGGCTTCTATTAGTGCCAGAGTTTTCTGATGGAGGCGAAACGCAAAAACACCCGTGTGTTCGAGATTGCAGCGCACGTTAAAAATCCCCAGGTGGTCAAAATTAATCAGGAGCCCTCCACTACGGGCCGCGCCTTATCACCTATGTAGCGTTGGCGCGTTAAACGTCATAATCAAATCAAATCAATTAGTTCCACAGGTATCGCAAGGCATCTCGTCTCAATCATTTGCGCCTTTTGCTGCTCGCATTCCTGCGTTCTCCAGACTATTGTCTGTACAACTTCGTGAACTCAATGAAGATAACTGGTGTGCGAAATAATCGACCTCTTTTCGCTCAGGTGACATGTGCTTTCGGTACCACTGTGGCACCGATCTATTTAGAACCGGTATCGTTGTTATTGTGCACGTTTTGGAAGATGTTTGTTCTGAATATTGTTGCGTGTTTGCAGGGTCGCTCTCGTCTCAAAACAGCGTGGCCGGGTGGAGAGGCGGACAACGTGACAGTCATCTACAGAACTCTCGTTGGTCGCCGTCTCTGGCGACTCGAGGAACAGGTCGCCCTTCCTCCCACGGGCAGCGGACAGTCCGTCAGGCGAGTGCTCGCCGCTTTACTTCACCTTGCAGCGGATATTCCTTCGGTAGAACTTCGCCAATCACGCACAATGGTCGTCCTGACTGAAGAGTACCGGTTTTTCCACTACTGGGGGGAGTAGTTGTTTTTCGGCTCGTGGGGAACAGAGAGGTGTGAGTTGTGTCTTGGGAAAGTGCGAGTTAGGTGTTGTCGGATTCGGAGGCTGCCAACGTTTTAGCATGTCTCACCAAGCCAGACCCTGGGAATAACGCCAGTAGGCATCGTATCTTCGGCCTCATTATCGGGTCGGTGTAGAAGAAGAACGCCACTGTCTTTGGTCCGCGAGTACGAATCGTGGCGGCCGTCGTCTTTCTCTCGGGTTATTTTCACCGTCTGGGGATCCGGAGCCCCGGCGGTAGTAGGCGATAAGCCCACCCGCGGTTTATTCATTATCGGCGCATAAAAGCGCGCGGCCCGAGGACCTCGTAACGAGAGGAATAAAAACGCGGCATCATTGCGCGGGCACGCTCACCGCGACTGGAAGAAAAGAGGCGCCCCTGCACGGAGAACCAACGCCTCCTAGGTCAGAAGGCCTAGCTGCGGAGTTGCCATTCTATGTTGACGTTGGCTGCAGAGTTAATAAACAAATTCAGCAGTCTGCTAACGGAACAAAGCGTGCTTATGTCGGATATTATTTAACGAGCAGCATCGGTGATCGGCAAGGTTCGCAGGCCTTCTCATCTTTCTGGTGTGTGGAGAAAGCGCGCTTCGCTAACGGGGTCGTAAAGTGCGCATCGATTCGCGTCTCGTTTCGAGTCGGCCCTAATTGGGGCCTAACATCGTCATGTCGCCCGAGGGTCACTTTTTTCTTTCTCTCCTTTTTTTAAGCGAATGTTTGCCCTAATGCTGCCCCAAAATGCAGCCTTGTCGACCCCGCTTAGAAAAAGTAGACGACAGAACAGAGAAGAGGTTTTTTAGATTAATGCAGCCAGCCATGTGCCCCAATAGTTACAATCGCAATACAGCTCTTGTGATTTTAAACATTGTAAACGACGCCGAGAACGGATGTAGACTCACTATGTCGGTGCGCCGCCGCAGGCTTAATACGTCGTTTGCTTTGAAGTTTTCGCAACCAGATATGTGTCGGCTGTATATCATCGTTATTAAAAAGGTGCAAGCGAGCCTGAGCTTCCTTTTAGAATGTGGGAATGCGTGGCGTCGCTTTTTTCGCTCAGTTATGTGGCCGCCTTTTGTCGCTGTGTTTAGTGTCTCTGAGTGCATGATTTCCGGAAACACCCGATACCACAACCGGCCACATTTCGGCGTTTTCGTAATTTCCCATTTTTCTTCTTTGCCTTCCCTCCGTTACCATGGCTGAAAGCATCGGCCAATCGACCAGTTGTTGCTCCTAATTTCGTGTTTAACGTTACGTAACCTTATCGTTGAGCCTAACAGCGTGCCAAGCGACGTCAAGCTCATTATGCTACAAGCTGCGGGTGCCGGTTGTCTACGTTAGACCTCAAAGCGCGACGTTAAGCCTAACGGCAGGCATTCACGTATACCCATAATCTCCTCCTCTCCTTCACCATCCCTCCGCTGCGCTCGCAGTTCGGCCTCTGATTTTTCGGCCTTTTCCGATCACGCTTCATCGTGTTCATGTTTCCACCGTTTATCTTTCAGCCGCTTGACGCGTCGTACCCTAGGAGGGTGTCAGGCCGGCGCGTATACTTGCGCTCGTTAACAATGGGGACGTCCGCGCAAGTTGGGACAGCCTGTACGCGGAGAATATGAGCGTAACAGCGCCACCAGGGCTGTTGCAGCGCTCAGTGCGATCTGGACGTAAATTGCGAGCTCTTGCGAGGAGGAGCACTTAGAGAAGGGAAGAAGATGACCTGAAGGCGGCATGGTCGTCGCGAAAGGACACCCTATAGGCGCCTTCTCTGGAGTGTGGGAAAAACAGAGTTGCGGCTACAACGCCAGGCAGACAGGAAGGCGCAATGACATCCGCCACCAAAGGCCACCCGGGACGAGCAGAATGAACTTGGTACTTACACACGGAAGCCCAAGCTTATGTTGCGCGTTGCGCGTGTATTCTACGCTTGGATTGCTTCAACACGCTTATGTACAGTTTAACAGGAGACGACAAACTGAACAAGTATACCTCAACATTACGACTAACAAGACGTCTAAAACGTAGCTGTTGCAATATGCGGCACTGGGAAAATGGGTCGGCTCATGGAACTGGAAGAGCCACAGCTCACGCGGTACAGGAAAATCCGAGTGAAAGGGCACAAATTTACGACTCAAGGCATCACACGAAGAGTCAGCTAAATATGGGATCTGAGCGCCGTTGGAAACTAGCTTATGCGGGTGCTCGATGCGAATGGATTTATCATCATCGCCGTGAGACTTATGGCAGAGAAGGGGGGCACAGTGCTCATTCACTTCGCATATGCAGAACTAGCAAGAATTGGGGGCATGTCACGGCTTCATACAAAAGGTGGAACGGCATAAAAACATGCCGTTACTCATTCTAAGATGCCACAAGCATGGACACAAAGTAATCAGCAGCAGCGAATTCCTAACATGCCGCATCGCGAGAACAAGCTCGAAGAAGCTTAAAGTGTTTCAACAAATAAGTTGGAAAACGCTGGGAGTATTGTAAAGAAGGCGCCCATAACGAAGAATTTCCCGGCGGTCACCCAATTGGTCCGGAAGTCTGAGGCGCATCTGCGGACCAGCTGAAGCATACACAATAGGAGAGGCAACGTAAGCAATGAACTCACCCCAGTACCACCGCAATGCAGTGACTTTCCCCCACTGCCGTTTTGTGGGAGGCAAGTCTGCTTTGGCATTACTAAGGCGCAGCTGAAGCAATTAGAACCAGTGCACGGGGAACGTGTGGGCACTATCGCAGGGCCGCAAACATTCCAAGGGAACCATAGCGTGTTGACGTCAAACAAGTGAGCACTAGAAGAAAATTCATCATACGCCAGCTCCAATTTATCCAGAATTGACACATCGTCGGCTAACGAGAAAACAGGTACACGAGTGGATGTAACAACCTTCTTGGCCTTAATCGAGCTCTTAATCGAGCTGAAATTTACTAGAACGGCATTATGATCTGAAATTCCATCTACTACTTCACAATCAATTTCTCCTGGTATGTTGCTTTGAACAAACACAAGGTCAAGAATCGACTTGCTATTGCCCTGTACCCGAGTGTAGTCTTTTACCTGTTGTATTAAGTCAAAACGAAAGGCAATATCAATGAGCTCTTCATTATTATTAGTGTTATTGCTACCGCAGGTGAAAGAAGACCAATTGATTGTGGGTAAGTTGAAATCACCACATAAAATGAGTTTTGTAGTTCGGGATGTTATTAAAGTAATGTGGCGCTTGAGGCTTTCTAACAACATAAGATAAGCCCCCGGTGGCCTGTAAACAACTCCAATTACTAGACAGAGGCTTTCGCAAAACAATTTACAGAATAACGCCTCAACACCTGCAGCATCCAGCATTCGCATTACCTTCAAGTTTTTCTTAAAGAGTAAGGCGACGCCCCCACCCTTCGAATCACGGTCTCGTCTGTACACACAGTACGCTGGCGGCACAAATTCATTGTCAAAAACACTATCATGGACCCAAGTTTCTGTGAGTGCTATAACGTCGGGGTCATGAATTGCTATCAAGTGTTCGATATACAGTCCTTTTTTTACGACCCTCAGGCAATTAACATTTAACAGCTTCAGGAAATCGCCGTAACCTTGAGGTCACGTCTGCGCATGCTTCGAAACAAGCACTCTATCATTCGTTTGATCATTCCAAGCATAAAGCTTTTTAGATGCGACGCATCTTTTTTACCCGCCTTGTCCCTCCGGCGTAGTCCGGCGGCGTCCGCATCCCTCCCCCATTCTTCTCGCCGCGCCAGCTGCGCGCTAGCGCCGCTCTCACCGCAGCTCGCTCCGTCGCCGTGCCAGCTGTGCGTGGGTGCGGGTTAGCGCGCAGCTTGCGCTCGGTTAAAACATGTGCATGCGCTGCTATGCGCTGCTCTCTCTCATTCCGCTGCACATAAACGCGGTAACTGCGCCGCTCCGCTCAGTCGTTCCGCCGCCGCTCCGCCGATGACATCCTCCGATGACCACCGATGATTTGAATGGAGACTAACAGGCCTGCTGTCGCGATGGTCGGCGCAACCGTAACAAGCACCGGCCACCCCGATAAAAATTTACACCATCTTCCCGCGAGGGGAACCATGCGACGCATCGGGGTTGAACATGCTGCGTAAAATATGGACACACAACAACAATGGACACGCTAACATAACGGAAACGCAACGGAAACCCCCGATGCGTCGCATCTACCCCATGGTTCCCCTCGCGGGAAGATGGTGTAAATTTTTCCCACCAAAATCTTATCAAACACAAGTTTGACACTCTCCTTTCGTTCCCTATGGCTAGCTGGGCTGTCCCATAACTTCTTTCTTGTTTGGCGGACCTTCAAAGAGTAGTCTTCAGTAACATATAAAGTAGAACCTTTAAGTTTGGTGCAGTTTGTTAGTATCTGTAGCTTTTCTCGGAAGTCAATCAATTTAATAATTACCGGCCTGATTTTGTTAGGGCGTTTACTGCCTAGCCTGTGGCACCTTTCTATTCCAGTTACACTCAGATTTAGTTTGCTCTTGAAGAAATTTTCGGATATACTTTCGCTTAGCGTAATCGGTGTTTCATCTGAAGGTTCTTCAAAGCCGTGTATGATAATGTTGTTGCGGGGGCTACGATTTTCTAAGTCTTCTACCTTATCGGCTAAGAATGCCATGTGTTTTTCGATTGCGTTCATTTGATCTTCTATAGCGCAAACTTTATTATGCGAAGTGCTAAGGTGCGCAAAAGAGGATTCTAACGAGTCAAGCCTAGTCTTGAATTCAGAAAGTGTGTCAGTTATATTTTTCTGCTCAGCGCCAAAATCATTCATGCATTTCAGCATTTCTTCTTGGCGGAACAATACCGTAAGAATAAGGTCACGGTCACTCAGGTCGGTTACTGATACTGCTCCAACTGCTCCACCGGGCTGCACTTCCTTGGAAACAGTTGTATCGGTACCTGGAGTTTCTTCTATGTCACCGCATAGACCCAGTAAATCAACAAAAACCGACAAAAACGCGTCGCAAGCACACTTTAGGCTCTGGGGGCAAGGCAGCAGCAAAAGGTCGGCATTATTGCTACGGTAGCATTTAACACCAGGCAAGTAACTAACCTGCACAAGAAATACGGCAGGCTTGGTCAACATGGTCGCAGACGCGCTGCCGCCTTGCCCACTGAGGATCCAGGCCGAAGTCGGTTCATATATAGGCTCGTTGGTTGATGACGTCATCCCGTAGGTCAGGCATACGTCAGGCGTGGTGGCGATCCGCATGGGGGGTGGCTGATTATCTTGCAGATGCCCAGCTCACTCGATGTTTCGCCGGGCGCATTGTAGAGGGGGACGGGATTCCTGGCTTCTTCCCATGTAACCACGTGTGTGAATTAAAAACGCTGGTCAGTATCTGCACAAGAAATACGGCAGGCTTGGTCAACATGGTCGCAGACGCGCTGCCGCCTTGCCCACACTCATGTACAGGAAAGAACTACAGAACAATATTTTTAAGAGCATGTACGAGGCTACGACCGTCATCTGCAGCCATGTTTACACAGATGCCTTCAGGTATTCGTGCACAAGTGTAGATCAGCTACATAACTTGCAGAAGACATTATCCACTTGCGGGGAACATACGTACCCAGCAAAGAAAGAACAGTGCGCTAAGCGTACTAGGATTAGACACCAGCAGCCAGAGCTCAACCCGTGACATGCATGGCCTGTGCCTCTGGAAAGAAACACGACACAAAAGGCCTTCTCTGTACCTGCGTGGCCCTCAGACAAACAGAAATTAACACAGAAATAGCACCCATGACTAAAGGATTCCCTGTGCTTGCGAGCAGCAGGAGCTCGGTAAGTGTTTACTTTTTTATGGGACTTCGCTCCTGCAAGCGCCGTCCACCCAGGGCAGCGAAAACACCACAATACGCCCCCCCCCCCCCCCTCCTCCCCCACCTCCTCCAAACCTGCCCGGGTTTTCATCCTTTCGTGTAATAGTTTATTCGTTATTTGACACATATAGATGAAGTGTTTTGTTCAAGGTAGTCTACAGAGCAAACTACGGTGTGCTTCGACGAGTCAAGCTGGGCCAGAGCGAATGACTCCATGGTCTGAACAGACTTCCCCCACCAGAAGAATAGATCTTTTTTGGCGGTATTTATCTGCATTTTTCAGCGGCATGGGTATTTTGCGGGTCGCGAAGCCAAGTTTCAAGATAAAGCATTCCGTATCGAGATTTGAGAACAGAGAGGCAGCGGCGGGGGATGAAGGGCAAAGGCAAAAGCAAGGGCGATGACACTAGAGGCCAACCTTGGCTTGTTCCTCCCGCGCCGAACAGCGCGCTTGTGGCGCGCACATACTTACAACGCGGCGGTGAGTGCGGCTTCCGCGGTGTAGCCTGTGGGCCTCAAAAGCCTTGCGCAAACAAGGCGCACCCTGCGACTCTTCGTCGCAAAGGAGCCGCCGGCGGGACTGTTTTACGGTCGTAACGGCGCACGCTTCGTGGCCGGGGGGATTTTTCTTATTATTTTTCCTGCCATACTCGACTCAGGCCGTGGTTAGTCCTCTCCACCATCTGTCTCTTTATAGGCTACCTGCGACTCTGCGCGCCCTCTTATTTTAGTGTTCGCTTGGCAGGCTTGAAAATTAGTTCACCCTCATAATGAGCGCAATAACTGAGCATAAAAAATGGCTTCGGCTTCGCTCAGCTAACCCTGGATATGCAAAGTGGAAGCTTGGTTTAGCTGTTAAAGTGTTGGTTCCACTTCGTTAACCTTTGATTTAGCTGTAGTTATTATACTTCGGTTACGGTTTTCACTTCCTCAGTCTCCGACGCTAGCTTCGCGCGCAGGGCATTCCAGACCTTCTCCAGTCGAGCAGCTCGCCGGGCCATATGCCCGGGGTGTTCAGACTCCGCTTGTTGACGACGGCTCAAAGCCTCCCGCTCCCGAGCAACGCCCAGAGAAGACAGCCAGAGAAGGTATACCTAGGTGCTTGGCTGGTCACGTGGTCGGCGAGGACCCAGCTGCGGAGAGGGCATGCGCCAAGCCGGCGGCGGCGGCTAGTTGTCGCGACGGCGGCAGAGCTCTGCGTGGCGAGTCACGTGATGTGTTGCCAAGGCTTCGGCGCGGCTGCGGTCAAATGAAGCTCAAATTGCTGGCGACGGCCAACCCCGGCTCGGCTAGGTTAGTAAAACTTTGCTTAAAAAGTCTTCACACGCGACGGTCGACTATCTCCAGATATTCTAAGAAGACCGCGGGTGGGGTGTTCCGCTTCCTCTTGATCGTCGTCGTCGTCATCATCATCATCATGACTGGCTTCATCAGTGCTGAGAGAATAACCTCGTTTTTCTGCTCACCATTGTTCAGTCACATACAAAAAATCCTGTGAGGGAAAGTTAGACATGCCCCTCAATGAAACCGTACGGCTCCAAAGGAAAGCTACACAGCTTTCCTAGGAACTTCGCAGTTGAAGGAAAATTCGTACTGGTCCAGGATTTGAACCCGGGATCACAGCTTAACCGGAGCAGTCGCTCTACCAACTGAGCTATAACCCGGAGGCTGGTCGTTTACAGAGCGAGAGTGAATTGATCAACAACTCGAAGTGAAGGGCAGGTGTTAATCGAGCAGATTTAGGGCAAACTCCAAGGTGGAGTAAGTTTCTGTGAAGAAAAGTTTGACATCCACCTCAATGCAGCCGTACGGCTGCATTGAGGTGGATGTCAAACTACATGTCAAAAGAAAACTATAAAAAATTAGGAAAATGGTGAACCGTGTAACGCCCTTCATTTACAAAAAAAAATGCACATTTGGCGCAACTTCTGCATTTTCTCATTATTTCAGTGTAAATGGAGATAATTGGCTGGACAGGATTTACAAAATCCAAGAAATATGGCTGTAAAGAACTCATACTCAAGACAAGCGGCATAAGAATACTGTGTATTAATAGACAATTATCTTAATTTCTGTGGATTGTTTTTTTTATCTGCCGTCAACCACTGTGTCACCAGTTCTATTCTATTTTGGATTGCAGCGACGGCAAATGTCGTTGTAGCTGCATACAATGTGAATCTGCGCGCGATGAAGACTGCAAGTTTAAGAGTCGCAGCTCGATGGAATTTATACCGCAATTTCTATCACGGCGTGCTTTAATGCGCTGCACTTCGTTCGCGCAACAAGCCTCGAATTTGGAGCTCGTAGCGTCCGCACCGCCTGCAACAGATTCAAAGGAAAATAAGGAATATTGACATACGCGACACCAGCGCAGTTATGAGGGTTAAATAAAAACACATTGGCTGAAGGGAATGGCTTCGATTATCGTGTTTGGTTGATTGCGTCGATTCCCGTTGCGACTTCAAAATTTTCGCTACGTAAAATGAACCAATGATGGCAAAGCAAGCAGACTCAGTTATTAAGTGCAATGCACTTCTTAAGCGACCCTGAACCTGCGTCCACCGGCGATGTCCGCATAGCATACCCACGTGGGGGATTGGCCAGGAATCTCCTCGTCTTCCTTGGCAACGGGGGAGATGGGCGCGCGCTGCCTGGCCGCTGACAGGCACATACCCACGTGGGGGATTGGCCAGGAATCGGGCGTGAGAAGGGCTAATGCACCCGCTTAAAGGAGTACTGACACGAAATTTCAAAGCTGAGATCCGCTCTAGCAATCAAGTACAACGACAACACAAATAGGTGTCTGTGAATAAATGCATCTTTCTTTCTTTGTAGTTGTGTGTGTGTGTGTGTGTGTGTGATCTCTCTTTCGCGAACATTACCGAACCGCGCAAATTCAACTCGTGCATTCGCACTTTCACATTCTTCCCCTCGGGGAAATGCGGGGAATTTTTTTTACAGTTGGAAACAACCTGTTATATTTCTGTGGTACTTGCACCATTTTGAGCTGCGGCGCCTATACGACTTGGTCAGCACGCTGCGAACAGTGGCAGTGTGTTGTTCTCAAACGCCACATCGCTGTCGCAGTTGTAAAGGATATACGGTTGTATGTCGAATTAACCGACAAGGCGTGCCTTCGCATTCCGAACAGGTGTTTCATCCGTACAATTTTATAGCAATATATTGATCCTTGCGGCAACCGTTCACTGCGCTCAAATTAAACCGGAAGTGGGAATGACCGCGATCAAACTACCGAAATTGATTGTACAAACGAGTTGATGACGCAGAGCTTAGGTTTGGGAATGCGGACAAAAACAGAAAAATTTAAATGACCAGTGTTCAACATTATCTTACACGGCTCGTGATGTAGAGAGACAAATAACTTTAGTATGTTCGTTGTGTATTGCGACGTTGCTAGGGCTCCTAGTCCAGGGCTCCAGTATCCAGGGCGCCGGCGGCTGCTCTGGCGATTGTTTGGCATTGCACGTCGTAGTTGGCACTAGACAGGGCTCACTCGACTGCTCCTCTTTTAGGAGGTGTTTCTGAATTTCGTGGCTCCCTGCTGCCGTATGGTAGAGGGTGGCTACTTGGTTGCACTTGGGGCACAGCTTCGGGTATTGGGTTGGATAAAGTTTGTGTAATCGGGAGAGGTGAGGTAATGTGTTCGTTTGGTTTGAGCGCAGTGCTGTTTAATCCTGTATTTTGCAACTTGGGATGGGTAGGTGAGAATTTAATTCGGGTTGCTTTGTAGTAGCTTAGAATTTCAGAACATATGGGCGTAACGGGAACAGGAAACTCTGCTTCGGGCCTGTCAGCCCGGGGAAGGGAGGTGCGAGCACACGCTCGAGCCTGTTGATTGGCCTCTAGAGTTCCATGACCAGAGGCCCAATATGATTTTGTTGGATTATTTGATTTGTTAATTTGCATATTCAGGGAAGGTTGTGGCCATTCCTACACCAGGGTGCATTTGGCAGGCATTCTCGGATAATGAATGGCAGCCTACCCCTGTCCCTGAAGAAAGTGTATGACAGCTGCATCTTACCGGTACTTACCTACGGGTCGGAAACTTGGAGGCTCACTGAGAGGGTTCAACTTAAATTAAGGACGACTCAGCGCGCAGTGGAACGGAACATGATAGGTGTAACATTAAGGGACAAGAAGAGAGCGGAGTGGGTCAGGGAACAAACGCATGTTAAGCACATATTAGTAGAAATTAAGAAGAAGAAATGGACGTGGGCAGGGCATGTAATGCGAAGGCATGCAAGATAATCGTTGGTCATTAAGGGTAACAGAGTGGATCCCTATAGAAGGCAAGCAAGGCAAGGGGTGGCAGAAACTTAGATGGGCAGATGAGACCAAGATGTTTGCGGGGATAAATTGGCAGCAGTTAGCACAGGACCGGGGTAATTGGAGATTAATGGGAGAGGCCTTTGCCCTGCAGTGGGCGTAGATAGGCTGGCGATGTTGATGATGGTGATGATTATATTTGTAGCCGATTGATAATGTGTGGGCTGTTTTGCCGATGCGCCCTCTCGCCCATTGCCTGCAGGCATTTTGGGAGTCAGATACAATGTGCATTCGTGCATCTTGTTGGCCTGAAATGATAGCTAGAGCGATTGCCGCTTGTTCTGCTTCGAGAGATAATGATGTCCGCACGCTGGCAGTTATGGTACCTTGCTATATTGAGTTGTGCGTACAGATGCCGGCTATGCCACTGGTACTAGTAACGGAAGCATTTGTGTACCACGTGTGCGGTGAATTCCCGTATATTCTGTCGATATTACGGCATCTGTATAACCTTCTGCCGTGTTGGAGGGTAGGGTTCATGTTTGTAGGTATATGTGCTACTTTCGGAGCCCTGGATGCGCAATCAGGAGTCTCGTGGGTGACTGGTGTGCATTGTGTCATGTATTCGGTAGTCCAGTCGCTTTAGGGTTTCCCTGCCCGAGTGGCTAGCTTTTAACCTTTTAACCTCTGAAACTGGCCGATCCGATGTGCGTCGAGTATTTCTTTGACTATATTGCTGATTCCCAGTTCATTTAATTTCTGCGTCGAAGTCCATTAGATTAATCCTACCGGCCTTTTGATCGCCTTTCTAAGTGCTTTGATGTCACTGGCTGTTAAACATAAGCATGGAGCTGAGTATGCTACTCGTGAAATTGTGAGAGCTTTGACAATTTTAGAATGTCCCCGTCTTTTATCCCGTTCCTTCTGTTGGTTACTCGGTCAATCATTCGTAGTGCTTGTTCTATTTGTTTCATTAAATAACTTAGGGCTGTTGCGCAGCTGTTGTCCTGGTGTAGTCTCAGCCCCAGCATTTTTAGGGTCTTCACTGTTGGGATAGGTCTCCCGTCTACACTCTTAATCTGGTTCCATGTAAGTTCCAGTTAAACGGGGCGATCCACATATTTTTATCTGGATCTAAACGAAGAATAACTGGACCGAGAGATATAAGTGGATCTTATCTGGAACTGTGCATTTGTTTTCTTTATGTTTGTGGTTATTATGTGGAACCGAATAAATGAGGGGATGCGCTGTCGGCCGTTCCAGTTACTGTTCCACTTATGTCCCAGCAAAAATTTTGGACAGTGCTTTTGTATATTTTTTGCTCGTGTCTTGTTCCACATAACTTGTGCGCTGCAGTGAAGTATGTACTGAATCGTGCATTAGCTGGAACAATGAACCACATATATACTTGACGCGCTTGGGCGCACAAGCGCACGCACAAGCACTTGCACGCACACGCCCACAGACATAGATAGTAGATACAGACACGAACGCACACCCGCGCACCCACACATACACACACACATGCATGCAGTCACACGCGCACACACGCACGCACCACATAAAATTTAATAAACTTCGTCGATATCTATGGAACTGTCTTAGAGCAGTTTACTTATATAAGACGGCTAAGACGTATTTTTAGTGACGTTATTTGACAGAAAAAAATATGTCCACTGCTATAACAACACCGTACAAAGCATAAAAGGTGCGAGAAAAGGGTATCTTAGCGAAAATAGAAATTCCACGAACCCCTCTCAGGTTGTCAGCGGCGCTTGAACCGCTTTAGTGAATATCGTCTTTTGCTAATTGCAGACGTGCAATACGTCTGAAATCACCAATGACTTGAATTTGAGAAGGACCAGATGTCCTCAGGTTCTCCTGCGTTTGGGACAGAGCCGCGGTAGTGCTGAAGAATTCATTGGGCTTTTGTGGATACCTTATAAAGAAATATATATAATTGTTGAGACTATTGCATGTTCTGCATTTGGTTCACAAAGCGTCGCAGAAACATGGTTTTTTGCTCAATGCTCAGCCATCAGCTCGCTGTGTTGTAGTACGTGCGCAATTTTAAGTGCTTTACAGGAACGTATAAATGGCTACGACTGCTGTAAAATAGGTACTTAGTCCACGTTATTTATGCCCTGATGCGGTATATACATAGTGTTAACCGACTGTGCCGCATTTCACACTGCACGCAGCATGTCACGCATGCAGTTATATACGCTTGGATGTTCGTTAGCATTTTTCGTCTCGTGCATGCTATTAAGGGTGACTCACCTGATCCAGTTCATATGGGACTCACTAATTCATGACGCAAATTCATGAGGCTTACTAATTCAAAAGCACCATGTATCGATAGAAGAAGTTTTACAAATTCACAGAAATGACACTAACGACCCGGTTTGCTTCTTCTAGAAATACAGTAGACCCTCGTTAAGACGAACTTGGTTAAAACGAACACTGATTAAGAACCACAACATTTTTCTCTTGTAACGTCCACAATGCAATACACCTCCGCTTAAGACGAATTTCGGATAATACGAATACATTTTTACGGTCCCATCGGGTTCGTCTTAGCGGGAGTCTGCTGTATATCATTTCTTTGCAGAGATAAAAAAAACGAGAAACGCATTTTGGTTTATCCAGTCTTCACTGGAAGGCGCTAGCGGTCTACCATGCGAGAGTTTTATTTCTTTGTTTCAGTAGAGAAGCGACATATATCTAAAATAAGCAAACTAGGCCGTTGTGAATATCGGTATGTATTTGTAAAACTATTCGTATTGGGGCACGATGGTTTTTAAGTCCGTTGGTCATGACGTAGTAAGTCCGATAGGAATGCTAAAAGGTGAGTCCCTTTTAATTTCCACCAGCATAAACAAAAGCCTCTTTGAAGGGAGCGGTTGATTGGGTGAACGGAACTAAACTAGGACAACTAAATATACCACGTGATACCTGCATTATTTTGTATGTATTAATGCTGAAATGACATTGTAATTCCAAATTATGCTGTGCAGTAACGGCAAAAATGCGCAGAGTTAACTTGCTATTGTTGTGTCTTGTCATAGTAATTGAAGTTCATTGAATGATCCGCCTTCTCCAGCTGCTTCCCCAGTTGCTGTTTTCCTGTAGTATAGGTGTTCAGGAGAGAAAAGGGCTGGGAAACGGGCCGATGTATTATTACTCACTAATTAGCTGTAAGTAGCTTTATATAACGTGGGTATCTAAGAGCGTCGCAGTATATTTTATTGACTACGGAAAGGCTTGTTGTCAAGAAAAGCAGTAAATGAAGCCACGCCCTTTTGCGTTCATTGTAAACAGTAACGCAGAAATTGTCATCCAAAGTTAAGCTCGGATATCGCACGCACTCACGGCCCTCCGCGAGAAACAACTTTAGCCAGTATTAACGCGCTAACGCGGCGATTATCTGAGCTCTGTTTCGGCCTCAGCGGGCGTAAACGTCCGCTTAGACGCATATGCCCGTTTTCCGAATCAAATAAAAGCCATCACGTGCCGAGTTTGTATGAGCTCTTATGGGGGCTCATCGCCAAAGCCTCCGCGAGAACGAAAGTTTGCCGAAGCCATGAGGAAAAGACCGCCACTCCAGTAGCGCATTCCATGCGCATGCGTCAGCAGCAGCACGGCAGACCGGCAGAGCTGTTTTTGCGTTGATTCACGGTACAGTGGGGCTGCAACGGGTACGACGACGACGGATGAAAATCGGGACTGCGTCAACACTTTAAACGACAGCAGCGCTCCCATCTGCCAGGATTCCCTCCGCTAATTTTATGGTCTTCCGCATGCAGCGCCACCAGTGGCATTCCCAAGCGGGTTTCTCGATTGCTCGCGCGATGTACCTGATATTTACTAAAGAAATTCTCGGTCACGCTGGCGAAAACCGTTACCACCGTTACCGCCGTTAGCAGTTTGATTGGGTTTATTGCGGCGTGCAACTGCGAAGTTTTTCATATCCCCGGGCTGTATTTCCTGTTCGACGAAGTGGAGTTTTGCCAGGAGGAGCAAAAAAGGTCAGTGCTGCTTATTTATGTGCTAGTAACGGTTGTTGTTCAGTGCCATTCTTGTTAACTGCGTCCGATAAACATACCGCTTCTCTGCCCGTTATTCGTGTGTCGTCCATGCTTGTGGTCGCGGCGTGTAACATTTTGTGTTGGAGAAACGTTTGCAGCTGTAATTTACCAAAACTTCCGTGTTCGTGGGCCAGAGTCGGCTGGACATTTCTGACTGCGTACGTTAGCCATTGCCATAAGGAAGTTGCTAGTTTGCGCGTTTCATGATTGGATTTTCCCTTACTGTGTGGCTTTGCTTAGTTGTATATTGACGGTTGCTGTGTATCTCTGCGGTAGCGAATCTTCTCGGGTTAGTCGCTCGCGATAATCGCGCGTGCACACGTGTACAACTTCCAAGCAAGTTTGTCGGAGCGTCCGTCCTTAGATTTATTGGTATTTTTAAAACTTGCGTGGTAAATGCGGCGTTGTGTTAGTCTGCTGAGTAGAATGCATTTACTGTGCTTACCAGACCGGAAGTCTTCGACCTTGCCCGTTGCGCGCAAGGTAGACGCTATTTCGAGTTGTGTTGATGTGTTTTCAAGGCGTCATCTTACGTTTATCTGTTCCACGATTCCATGTTTCATGTTTATGTTCCATGTTTCTTTCAATTCCTTTGACCAATTGAGATGATCTATTTTAAATAACATTGCCTGAAGTGTAGAGAAATGGAAGGGACAGTTGTTGTCTTAGCAGTACCGCAGTAACAAACGTTTCTTTTGTAGAGGGGAAGGAATGTGGAAACACGCAATGGGTATATAGAAAGTGTGCTGCCGTTTCTATGCTGTTAATGTCAGTGGTAACTTGAGACTTCAGGATAATTATCCAATATCCATAATTAGTGGTTGCTACTTCACGAACCGTGTTAGAAATAAGCCACTCTTGCATTTTTATGCCGTCAATGTCGGTGGTAACCCGAGAGTCGAAATAATTTCCGACAACGCTCAGGTGATAAGTTCTTGCATCACTATGTGCACCCAACAGTAATCCATTTCTCTGCTTCCTTGAACTTAGAAAATATACTGCGAAAGCAGATTGCTACATTCTGTATTCGATCTGTAAAACTGTCCAGATGGCTGACTGATGGCTGACTGACTGTCCAGATGGCTGACTGTCCAGATGGCTGACTGTGAACACATTTGTCTCTACACTGGTAGTTTGCGACAATTGTTTTCCTTTGTCTGAAGAACAGAAATTAAAACGAATTATTTCCGTTCCTTACATATACCTCTGAAATCATGGCTGTGGCATTCACTGTGGCTGAAGACATCTTCGGCACGCCGAGGCGTCGTCGTGACAAGTGTGGCAGATTATGAATGCATTGTGGAAGTCATAAAGCCACGAAACAGTGCCTCTTGAGCGTTGCGTATTATACAGATGTTCACCGCTCCGCATGGAGCAATCACAGGTGAGCCTAAACATGTTCAAATATTTTTATGTTTCGCCTGAAAACGTTACCAGGGCTCGTGCTGCAAAATAAATTTTAGCACAACTAATCAGGCATTGTACGAGATCTTGTAGTACTCCCTTCTTAGAGGGAAGCGTAAATTTATGCTTCGATATTTTTATACTGTTTTTATTTTCTATGAAATAGGGCGGACCGGGACTTAAAACAATGGAACAAGGAATGCATACTGCCGTTTTCCTGGTTATTGAAGCCGTGTGGTCTTGAAGGCGTGTGTTCACAAAAAGGAAACACATGAAAGCCGTTGTACGGGATGAAATCATTTCATTCTACAAGTAAGTACGCACTCCCAGTTCTGGAACTTTGATGGTCCCTTTTTAGGTAGTTGCAATATACGTAATGGCTTCGGAACACCATTTCAGTGACAACTTGACCTGTAGGTGAAAACGACAGTAAGAGCTTTTAGGAACACGTTGTCAAAACTTTCCTGGAAATGCACTCCGAGGAGGCCCTGCCAGGAACGCCTGCATCTTAATTTTAGTTGGGTAAGTTGGCATTTTATTTTTGTGGGACTCAATTTATGGTAGTGTTTATTGAAGCTGGCATTTTATTTTTGCGGGACTGAATTTGTGGTAGTTTTCTTTGTAGCAAAATCTTACTGTTAAAAATAAATCGTGAACTCCAATATTGGGAAATACCTTCACATTCAGCCTGTTTCGGATGCTGCAACATGTGGACAAAAAAAACTATTATTTTGCATTCAAGTTTTGCAAACATTTTGCTTTCACATTGAGAGTTGCTGCTGTGATAATACGGCACCACGGCCACGCCCAGTGCGGTTGCTTTCCAGAATTAGAGAACGGCCATTGACAGTCTGCGCTAATATTCTTTGTACATTGTTAGCAGCATTACCAGAAAAGAAACCAAGAAATAGCTGATATTTCAATCGATTACTGTGCTATAAAAGGGGTATCCTAAGCAACTCACTCATTTAAAGACATCGTGTAACCAAATTTTCTTCTTCCTTTCTTAAAGGTACATGACGTGGTCCAGTTATTCTCGAGGTCCAGTTATTTTGAGAGAAGAAAATGGCAGCGTAAATATTGTCTGCAAGAAACACGTCATGGATTTTCCGCCTGCGTTGTCACATCAAGATGTGGTCATCCTCCTCGCCGTATATTTCATCTTAATCTCCTGAAACTTATGCGACTTTGGAGAGTTCTTGGGACTTTTGCAGAGAGTTCTTGGCCATTTAACAGTGACCTGGTGTCATTTAAGTTGAAAGCTCTGTTGAAAGACTTGATGTGGTCACTCTACTTGGGGTTTTAAATTATTGTTAGATGTTGAAGCCTATTCGGAAAGATATGTCGTGGTTCAAATGATTGGTAGATGCAAGCGGCATGTCAATTGCATAAGTGAAGTCGTGCTTTTCTTTGCAATTTTTCATTGGCACAAAGCGCAGGCTGCCTTTGCAGCTACTCTGTTACTCTGTTAATGTAGTTAATGACACTGCACTGTAACGTTTTTATTATTCAAGTGCAGCTCGAAATTTTTTTCCATGGCAGTGCTGCTGTTGATGGATGCAAACGTGAGAGTAATTATTTACACGGACGGTTCGGGGCTTTATTAATCAATTTTTCTACTGTCTCTTAGCTGACACCTAAGCCCTAGAAGAATGCGAAATATACATATTTGGCTTGAAAAAGTTGTTTGCTTTGGACTAAGTTGCATTTCTTGCTTGTTAGAGGCAGTGCTTTGGTCACAAGCATACTGTCGTCATGATAGTAGGGTTTGTATAGCACGCAACTGTGAATTTTACCTGAGATAAATGTTCTGGCTGGAAAAATGCTTCCAAGTTCGCTTGGTAAGATTGGTTACCTGTATGTTTCAACGCTACCTGGCTTGGTTATTTGGGATGTCTGAATTGTTCTTGGGGGAATTAATAACGTCTTTAGAGTTAGGCTGCTTGTTCAATTTTAAAATGCGTGGCATGCTCCGAGCTATCTGGTTTGTAAAATTTTGTAAGATTCACACTGGGTGCTATGAGCTTTTTTTTGGATAAGTTATTTTAAATAGCTACATATTGTCGGGGAAGCAACGCGGCTTCAGTGAAAGGCTTTTTCAGGGCGCGTATTTATTTATGTATTTAGTACATACTGCAGGCCCAGTTTGGGCCCAAGCAGGAGGGGCGATACAGCACATACAATACACGCAAATAAACAGCACAAAAATGTAGCCGCACATTATGGCAAACAAAATATCAAACATAGAAACAACAAAAAAAAAGTCGGTTTTGGCTACAGTTAGCTTGATATTGATATATGGTGGGTTTTAGTTGTGCAATAGTGCCACATGCTTCCGGTATATTTTTCTGTGCGAATGCTATATTGTTAGTATTGGCTCCGGTGTTCTTTTCCTACACTCTTGCAGGTCTTGTGATAATCCAACCGTATATGGCTTGTATTTTTGGCTTTCCCTACAATTTAATAGCAAACTGCATATTTTGGAACCGGGATGCGTAAACATGGTATGGCAAGCGCTGTGGGTACTTCCGCATTTGCGGTACCTGATTTCACGTGATAAAACAGCATATTTTATGCTCACTGTTGTGTAATGCTTTTTTGAGTTACTGCGAGGGTAGATGTACAGAGGGCAACACCCTTGTCTATAACACAGGTTTTGTACTTAAAGCCTTATCTTGCCTCGGCCGAAAAACATTTGAAGAAAACTATTGCGTCATTCTGAATTCTTGAGCATATATTTTCACGTCAACGTTTTTTGTGACAAGTTTGAGCCCGCAGTTTTGAGATGTAAGCAATTGAAGTTGAACTCAGTGTTATAGACAAGGGTGTTGCGCACTGTACAAGTCTGTTTGTGACGCGGTTGCGCTTAAAGCCATCTTTATTACCCATGTTTTTTTAGCAAAATAGAATGGTAAATATTAGCGAAAATAGGAAAATGCCACTTAGATCGTTTTGGCCACTTGATATCGTTTTCGTATTTGATCCTGTACGCTGGTCATTTTCTGCCCAAGGGGAAACAGATATGTCTCCATAACTCAAATGTACGCAATAATACAAGCGAATAAAATTTGCTTAGTGTTTTGAAAAGCATTGTATCAGTGCTAGTAGTTCGTTTGGTATGTATTTTAATGCGAGTCTTGTTTCTTTTACATGCAGCCAAAACCCAGAACAGGATGCGGCGGATGAAGCCAAAGTCTCTGTGTGCCGCTCCAGGTATCTCAGACCAGCTTTTATATAGAACTGTGCTCCGATAGGCAACTGTTGGGAACTGTCAGGGACCACACTGCTGCGGCGGTTTCTGTTTTCCAATTGTTGGTATCACTGTGGGCCATATGTCAAGGCTGCGTTAGAATGGTGCTTGCGGTTTCCTTCTGATACCAATGCATCCACCAGCCTGGCAAATGACCTCAGTTTATGCCAACAGGAAAGCAGATATATTGGAAAAGTGGAGTCCCATAGACAGCTTCTCAACGTCTATCGGAACACCGTTTTATATAAACAGCTGGTCTGAAGGTACCTGGAACGGCGCACCGAATAAATCCATAATCATTTTACGTGGATCAGTGTTCCAGTAACTTACACAACCCGTTTATTTGGAACAGTGATCCGTATACTTTTATTTGGAACGCCGATCCAGATAATTTAGCTGCAAGAATATGTGGTGCACTGTTCCACTTACATTTTCAGGGTATGTGGAACACGGTTCCAAATATATAAGTGGAACTTTTTTGCAAAAAAGTTCCAGTTACTAAGTGGATCTTATGTGGATCCAGATTAAGAGTGTAGTTTGATTGTTATCGGAGGGGAGGCAGGTAGGTGGCACGTTTTAAATGCAGAGCATTTCAGTAACTCACGATGTCACCCGCGTTGACGTCCGTAGTCCGCACCCTCCCTACTATATATAAAAAAATACCATCCGGCGCCCGGTTTCGATCCCTCGACCCTGCGGGCGGAACGCAATGTACATGGTGCTCTACCCACTGCGCCACAAAGCCGACACAGAATGGGACGCTACGAACGCGCCTTATATCGTTGACTCATGCAAATTACTGCTGACGAGCGCTCTCTCGTCAGCAGTTGCCACAAGTGCAACAACATTAACGTAACGCAAACTACTTAACGTCGTGCGCCCCCGGAAATGCTCTGCATTTGATCGTGCCCCTCGCGAGGGGGATGTTTCACTGCGTCTTCTCTCGGTCGCGGGACCCGTGGCGCCATCTGGCGGAGGCGCGGCACAACTCGTAGCACTTTGAAAAGATGCGGCGCCAGCCAGCTGTGTGTGTGCGTGCCGTACTTGTACAAATGGCGAGTGCATTGGCTGTCCACAGAGCAAAGCATTCGTGCAAGTAAGCCGTTGCAGTCAGTCAGTCAGTTTTTTTTCCCGGGGTTCTTTTTAGGATTTGGAGTAACTGATTTTTCTACCGAGCATTGTTGTCCGCACTGGAAGGCATGGTTTAGTGCGACCGCTGCTGCTGTTTGTAGGGCGTTTTCCTATTCTCCGTCTGACCTCTTGATTGTCCATATGGCTGCATCATCGGCGTATATTGAGTGTCGGGTGTTGGGGATTTTGTTTAGGGTTTCTGGAAGCTTGTCCATACCTACCTTGAAGAGCATTGTAGATAGAGCCCTGTGGCGTGCCTTTATTCGGTGCTTTGTGTGTGTCTGTGCGTATTTCCCCAATTGCTATCGTGGCCTTCCGGTCCTTTAAAAAGGCACGCACATAGTTAAATATAACTCCGCAGTTTAAGTCGTTAAGGTTAGATAGAAATTAGTGGGAAGTATTGTGGAATGCGCCTTTTAAACCAAAAGCCATGATGACCGTCAGATTTACCCAAGAAGCTGCATCTAAAACTTGTTCCTTTATTTGCAGTAAAATGGCCTGGGTTGACAACTTCAACTTAAAACCATATGTTGTGGTAGGGAAGAGATTGTTAGTCTCTATGTAGTTCTGCAGTCTATCCAGGACTACATGTTCCATTATTATCTTACCTACGCAGGAGGTTAACGATATTGGCCTGATGTTGCCTATGTACAATGTTTTAACCGGTTTGGAGAGAAGTATCATTTCTGCGTTCTTCCATCCCAGTGACAGGGTGCCTCCCTCCCAGTGGCTATGGTAGTAGTCTGCGATAGCTCTGTCCCCTAGGTTTTTCAGTTATTTGTAAGTTATTCCGTATTTGCGGGGGTGGTGCTCTTGTTATCCCTGGTTATACTCGTTCCCGTTTTGGCTGGGTATTTGGGATTGGTATGCAGTGGTAGACTGAGTAGACTCGCTGCTTCGTGTGTCTTCCGTCCCTTACTGCATTGTTTGGTGTATCCCCAGTGAAGTTGTGTGGTACTAAGGTAAGTCTGTTCGCGATTTCAGCTGTAACCGTCAGTAATTGGTGTATTTTGTAGTTTTTATCCTTGAGGGACTACAAAGATTAAGTATCCAAGTCCTGGTTCGGCCTTTGTTCCCGGGAAGTATTTCAATTACTGAGTGGTCTGTCAACAATCTCGCATTTCTTCCCGGGCTCGCTTCTGAGGGGAGTGTCCGAGCATTCTCGCTTGGATGACGTTATATCCGTCCGTTCGTATCCCGTCTAGGAGCTCTTCCTCGGCAATCCCTTGTGGATTTTGTTTATTAACTACCTTAATTGAGGTGTCTGGAACCGCCAAATAGGTTGTTGCATCACACATTTGGCCATTTATGTCGATAGCTCGGAGGTTTTTCAGGTATAAGGCCCTTTGAACGCGTGGTGTGTTTACAATTGCCGATGTATTGGTTTGGATCAAGTATTACTGTCCAGGCACTTGAAATTTCTTTCGGTGCTCGCACCGTTCCGCTCAGCGCCCTTGCTGGTGCTACCGTTGCGATGTCATTTAGGTGTATACGTCGTTGCGTGGTCGCATGATGACTTTGTGTTCGTCTCGCGGGAGCAGTGGCTGCCCGCTAGACCTCATAATGGCTACCGCGTTGGGCGTGTTGAGGTTGCAGACCGGGATGTATTTCCCATTCATGACGGTCTGCCATACCTATAACGGGTTCTTTAAGGCTTCAGGAGGCGTAGCGGTTTCGTCGGGAGGTTTGCTTTGGTCAATTTCCCCGTTCCCGGGACCTGGTGGTTGCAACTTCCTTACTTGGTTCGCCGGTCGTGGCTAGGCTAGCGGGGCCGCCACCGTTGTGAGTTTTCGCTGCTCGCGGAATTCCAAAAAAAATGGCTCACCTTGCTAAATGTGGTGTCTGCGGGTTCCGTAGGTCGAGTTCTCTCTGTTCGCATGGTTTCTTCCTGGCTTTGGAGCGAAATTTGTTTCTGTGATGACCTGAAGCTGAGCCGACGTGGAGCGTCTTCGCCCTCCGTCTTCGCCCTAACGACGGACTTAGCAGCTTATATTCATGAAGAACCATGACGAGCGAAGCTTGAAAAACCGACCAAGTTTCGGTCATGGGTTGTGCGTCGTTTGCGGCGCTGCCACAGCCAGCGACCAAAGAAACGCCAGGAAAACTCAGTTGATCGCAGTGAGACTCCTGGAGACCTTGCTTTATATTGTGCTTTCTATACGAATAAAAAACCTTGCTTTATATTGTGCTTTCTATGCGAATAAAAAAAAACTGTCGCAAACCAAAGTTTAGCACTCACTACAGGCGCGGTTGTACAATCGTTCTACACGATGACGAACATGACGACGTGAGTTCGATTCCCTTCCTCAGTACACAAATTTCTGTTTGAGATGAAAAGTTCGTGCATTCGAGATTCGGGGCTATGTTGAAGAAAACCAGGCGCTTCGTTTGAATATGGCCATCCACAGCCCTGCGCATGGTTCTGGACAGTGCTGCTTCGTCACCGATCAAACTTTATATCCATGCGCTTGCATCTTTCGTCCGTCCGCAGACGCGCGTCTGGACTGAAACAACTTCTGCGCTTACTTGTAGTTCGCGAGGCTTGAACGCCGCTCTAACTTTCAGATCTATCTACATCGAACGTCTCGTGAAAGCCGTGTTGGCAGGGAAACATCGCTTCTATGTTCCTTCTAAACCGTTCAAGCAGAGTGTAGTACACGCACTGCTCCTGCTGAAAAACACAAAAGAATAAAGCGAAAATAAAATTGAGGGTGGGACGTTCGCGCCGGTGGATCTTTCCGCCTTTTCGTGCCAAGATCGTGCACCCCAGTGATCCATCACAACTTTCTGAAAACTGTCGCTTGAGTGCTCTGATCCCGCGCGCGCACACTGCTCCTCGCTTGCTCTTGTAAACGGTAACGTCAACTTACGTCACCGTTTTGTTTTATGTGTGCGCTCGTCACTCGTGCGCGTATACTATATATTTTATGCGCCCAACGACGATCACGTCGTAGAGCTACAGACGGAATTGCGTGTCACTTTCCATGCGCTAGATCCTAGCCCTGTCCTAGTCTCGCTGTGTTTTTCGTATTGGGATTTTTCTTTGTTTCGATATTGATCCCGTCAGTATCGTGCAGACGCACCTGAATTGAGAACAAATCTCAACTGGTGTAGGCGTGGTAATGATTCGTGCCACCTATGTACGTTTCCGTTTTTCCTTCTCTCATCCGGCGGACATATTTCCTTTTCTTGCTTCGAGGGCTCACTTGCACTTGTATTCGAGCGTCCATGATAAAGTCCTGTATAAGATGCCAAAACTTGTCTAAGGGCATGCCGCGCAGGCAGTGGTGTCTGTGTGAAGGGTTACTTTGCAAGAAGAGCAAGTTTTGCGGGTTTGGCGCATGTTCAAGTGGCGTAAACGTGCTTCAAATAGTAAAACACAACGAATTTGTTGCTTGGCGTCGCCGTACTGAAAATACTAGGGCCGGTAAACTGACGAATATATATCTTTATAGCCACCCATGTCACAGTCGTGTGTATATGGTAACACCTAAAGGGGGGAGGCTTGTCATAGTAAGCTAAGGCCGCTTGTCTGTACGGGCCAAAACTTTGGGTGTCATCATTCGTCGCCTTATTAATTGGCATGTTCTTCTTCTTCTGAAAACAAGAAGAACATGCCGCAGCCGCTTCTTCGCCCGTGCGAAGAAGGGGCTGCGGGGGTCTACTAAGAAAATATTGCGTTGCTAATGCGCTCGTGTCCACGCAACTTCGGACGCATGATCGAGCGGACAATTTACAATCGATCCCCCCCCCCCCCCCCCCTCGATAAAAAACGCATTCAGCGGTTGCACCCGTCGGTATCACGACAAAGATTTGAAGCTCTAAAGGTTCAGGTCCGGACTCACAAAATCAGTGCCGCTAGGCTGCAAAGGCTTACTGTACCGTCCCGGCAGTATCAGCTACGATGTTACACAATCATCGGTGGGCAAATGCGGTCCGTGGTTATTGACCCGTCATACTTGGTTTAAGAAATATGACACACGTGACAAAAGCAGTTAGGAAGGAAATTTCCCCCCACGTATTTCAGTGAGAGGTCTTCCAAAAGAGAGCAACTAAAGACGCAACGGTTAGCCGTCGTCCGAGGTTTTATCGCGCTCTAGTCGTTTCGTCTGACTCCGTCGATGGTTACTGCTTAGGAATAACAGTTTTTCTTGGGGTTTGTTATTTGGAGGCTTTGCGTGAACATTCGTGACGACATAGTGTTGCCAAAGCAACGTCAGTTTCCTGCACGGGCTTCCAGCAAGGGTGGAAATTGGCGGTCTCTTTTGAAGGGAAGGAATGGATGCGGGTTAGCCGAGCGAGGGTGAAGGGAGTCAACGCCCTGTTAAGAGTAAAGTGCCCTGTTTAGGACAGACAGCTGGTCTGCCTGCTTTCCCACAACTGGGGAGGTCACCTAGCTTTCAAATGGAATATCAATGGTCTGTGGAAGAATTTCGTTCTTTTTAGGACAACGGTCTATCACCTGTTTAGCCCCTATGCCGACTTAAGTAACTCGTAGACGTAATCGTGTTGTGTCGCATAGCATAGGTGTTGCTTCTGGAGGTGAAACTCCTCCCGTTTCTTTTCCATTTTGCCCCGTGATATGGATATTTAAGCTTGTTCATTACTTTAGGTTTGGAGTGTGCGCGGACTTCAAAAGGTATATACTGGTGGGAACCACTGTCAGAAGAGTCAGTTATCGCTTCACCTTATTCCCAATTGGACGCTTGTAGAAAGAAATTTGGAGATAATCGCCGAACGAGCGGAATTACAAGTACCGGTCGAGGACAACTGGGAGGAGGAAGGGCGCATCTGCTTTAAAAACAAGAACACATGCCGCGACGGTTGCTCTTCATGCTGCCGCGGCTTTATGGAGTAGGTTCAAAATTAAGCTTGACGTTGGCTCTGGTAGACGCCAGCGTTCCTCACGCCGGTTCTTAAAAGAGAGCGAGAGGGAGAGATTGAGAGACAAGGAAAGGGACGAGATGAGAAGGAGGAGGACGAGGCAGGCCGCCGGGAACCGTGAGCCAGTCGCTGTGCGCCGCCCGACCCCAGCAGAAACAAGAAACGTAATTGATTTTTCAGACGGAGGATGTCAGACTACAAATTATTGATTCTCCCCTCCTCGATTCTATTATCCCCAAAACTTGTCTCCTCGCTGCTTCGCCCCAGTTTCCCACCAGGCTCGTCCCCCCCCCCCCCCCCCCCCCCAGTGCTCCAGTGTTGCTTTCTTGTCGAATTTCTTCCGTTTCCTCTTCGATTTTTGTCGCCGTGTTCCGTTCTTTAAGTACCGTGCCTGTTGGTTCTCGACGCTTTAACGACAATTTAAACTTTGTTTAAATTGGGCGGGGGGTTGAGATTCGACCGTAGTATATACAGCGCCGGTGGTATTTCGATTTCTTTGTGCTTGCCTCTCTTCCTCTAATTCTTTCCCCAGCTTCGATTGATTTGACGCCCTCCTTTTCTTGGAAGCAGGTTCAGAGGTTGCTTGCTTAAGCGCTTTACAGTGCAATATGACGGAAGATTTGTCGCCCGCTTCCCGGCCCTGTGCGCGGCCCGCCTAAATTCGATGGGGCCTTGACAAGGCTTACGCCGTCCTCTCCTCGCCGCTAGGATTTCCTTGTCCCTTTTTTTTTTTTCTTCCTCCGCACAAAAACGAATTCAACTTCGTACTACGGTGTTTGCGGGCGAAAAGAAGGATTTAACGCGCCCCGCCGTAAAGGCGCGATGCGTAGTCGGGGTTCAAAATGCGGCTGCGATAAAAGGGCAGTCGCATTTGCGCGCACCTTGCAACCCGACATCCTTTACTTTGTCCGCCTCTTCTATTGCCAGAGAAAAAACGCCCTGTATAGAGATGAGCAAGGAGAGCTAGTAAGCTCCTGCGAAGAACGTTTCAGCCGAGGCGAGCATAACGACGAGCGTGCCTCTCCATTGTACCGGCCTTCTTTACCTCGATGCGGGGCTTTCGATGTACACCGTATTGAAGACGCAGCAGGCATGACGTCGCAAATCACTAAAGCTAATGTCCAACAACGAAAACCTCGTGATGATGCGAGGAGGTAAGAATAAGCTAGGCAAAGCAGCGCAAAAAAAAAAAAAAGACATAGAGAGAGATACACGACAAGGACTGCGCTGATCCTTGTCGTGTAGTCCTTGTCAGCGCAGTCCCTGTCGTGTATCTGTTTCTGTCTTTGTCTTTTTTTCGCTGTTTTGCCTAGTCTATGTACCAACACGCCAAGTTTTCCACGTTGAAGGATAAGGTTAACCAGGCCGCGCTTCAGGCTGGCGTTGCTGGAGTTTAGATATGAAGCCTCTCTGGTCCAAGAAGTGGCTGTGTCGTGTATGTTGGTTGGGCAGGGCGAGCGCAGTTCGTATCCCGCAACGCATCGCAGAGGTTGTGTGCGAGCGTACTGGAGCTTAGCAAGAAGTGAAGGCATACAGCATAAGTCGCTCACTGCAAACCAGCTCCAAACCAGCTGGTTTTTAGGGAGTACAATGTGCAAATACGTGTAGAAGCACGTCGCTGCACGTGCGTTCCGTTGTACATTTCGTTTCAGGTTAGACAGGGATCTATATTCGAAGGAGTGCATAACCGACGTTCTCTTTATGGTCATACGGGTATTAGTGGCGCGACTCGGGCGTTTTAGCTTTTCGAACGAGAAACACCGTTGAGGCGGCTAATATCGTTTTAAAGGCATGTTTATTGTAAGAATCTCTCTCTCTCTCTCTCTCTCTCTCTCTCTCTCTCTCTCTCTCTCTCTCTCTCTCTCTCTCTCTCTCTCTCTCTCTCTCTCTCTCTCTCTCTCTCTCTCTCTCTCTCTCTCTCTCTCTCGCGCGCGCGCGCGCTCTTGCTTGCTTGCTTGCTTGCTTGCTTGCTTGCTTGCTTGCTTGCTCGCTCGCATTGCACGTATTACACGCACTTCACACACTCGCACTACAAGATTCATTTGGTGTATAGATCCAGATATCGTTAGATGTGGATGCCTGCGAGCTTATAGCGTCGAATGCTGACAATTCAAAGAATTCTTCTCATTTAGAGACAAGCATCGGCAGTGAATTCTGTGCCTATTTTTGCTATCAGTAAAACACTTGTGCTACCGTATACGACGTCGACTTATTCATGAATATCATTCTTTATTATTCTTATTTATCACATACTGCAGACCAAGTATGGCTCAAAGGAGCGTATGATACAGGCGAAAAAAAAATCCCGTGTACATACAGGGGGGTACAAAATTTATTGAGAGAGTCAGCGAGAACGCTTGAGGTCCGCTTCATTCGCGCGCGCCGGGTGCGGCCACAAAAGAACAACAACCGTTCCACGAAGTGGTGCTGATGATCGTGTGTGGTAAAAAAGAAGGAATAAGATGATGATAGGCGCGCAGAATGCAGAAACGAGGACGAAGCATAAATAAGATAGTAGCCGCTCACGTTGCTCAGCCTATCGCGTTAAAAGTGCGTAAGCTAAGCTCACGATCCCAATAATCATATTTCACGAGACACTCGTTCTCTAAAAAAAGCGACAAGAACAGAGACCCAGAGAATAGCACTGAAAATGCAAAAAGCTATGCGTACAGTTTCACCTGGACATGTCAAGAATAGGGGAATCGTGGGAAAGAGCATTACAATCAGAAACAGTTCCGAAAAAAAAAATGAATACTTGTAAATATTTGTACGTGCAAATTTAGGTGCGATGCTCTAACTAGTCTATGTTCACGACGCGAAGCTGTGGTTGTGTCCTTTGTTATGTAATCTTGGGCATGCAAACCTAATCTGGAAAAGTATAAAAGGGGGAACAGGCTAAGTCGTGCAGTTTCCCTTCGCTCAGCTAGAAGCTGCAGATTCGCGTCTTGCAGCGTGGCCGACTGCGTGTCGCGACGTCTGTACCAATTGTATGCGAATTGCACAACTAATCGTTGTATTTATTTTCCATTTTTTGTGCATTAGCAACTAACTGTACGTGGGTCCCACAACATGCTGGCATATTGAAGAGAAGGACGAACCATAGCTCTGTACGCTTTGAGTTTTGGACAACTTGACCAACGTTCCAATTCGGGTTTTAAAAAGCCTGATTTCCTCCGAGCAGTGCGAGCAGTACCTCCTGCGTTCAAGCTTTGTGCAGTGCAAGGCATGCCCAATCGACCCCTGGCATACGCCCGTCCCGCAAAAGACCCATAGAAGGACAGTGGGCGGGATGGAGCGGTGCGTTGTTGCTCTGCTAAGCCCGTTTACCGAAGGATGTATTTCGAGCTTTATTGATGCAGGCGCAGTTCATTCGTCAACTTTCCTGGCATCCCGTGAGGCGGCGGCGCCTTCGGATGTTCCTCTGCAGGCAGAGGGGAAAGGAAATAACGCGTCTGGTGCTGCGAAACGCACTGTGAGCGTGGTAAACGTTGCCGAGGTGGTGTTTTTATTTTCTTTGTGTGCTTTCTCTGCACAGTTTAGAGGCTGGATCGAGCGCATCTTTGAGTATATCAACCATCATGTGACTCGCAATTATGTAATAGGGGACCCGTCGATGGGCAGGTAGGAGAATGACAGGCTGGTACACCTTTTCAGTTTAACTCTCTCCACCCAACTGCCTACCGCCAGGGAACCTGACAACGAGCGCACCGCTTTCGACAGCTCGATCCTCTCTCCTCACTAACAGCAGCGTCTGTTCCTAGTATCATATTACCTGCATTCCCTTCTATTTGTGTGCCAGTATTTTAATAGATGCATCTGTTCGGGCGCTAACAATGCTAATTGTGTTATCGTTAAATTCTTCTACAGCCAGAGAAAGAAAACAAAAAACAAATGCAGCGGAGCGTTTTAAACGTTTAGTTCAGTAACGCGCGGCGAGCCTAATATAAAAGCTACTTTCATGTGATGCAGATTGTGCACCCCCTATTGACTGACAAGACGGAGTTATCGGCGGTTTCGCTATGCTTCCCGCGCAGCTGGCTCTCACGAACGCAGCTGCGAAGATCCGGTTGGTCGGGCCTTGACGTAGGTATCGAAGCACTATCTTCCGCAGCTGGCGGAACCTTGTGCGCCTCATCCTCTAACCATATAGTGCCGGTGAGGAAGTTTTGTGCTTGCCGGCAATCCCTTAATCCCTTGAATTGGTGCTCCCTCCCCGCTCCCACCCTTCACGCCCTTCACCTCTCTCACTTTCCTCGTGATGAGGGCGAGCGAGGTTTGTTCAGTTCAATTTTACCGCGTCCGCACCATCTGTTTCACACCAATGCGGTTTATGGATAGGCTACCGTGGATTTTTCTTGTGCGTAAGCAAAAACTTCCGAGGCTGTACGCATTGTTGAAGTGAGAGGACGGAGGAGAAGGAGGAGGAATGAATGAGAGAGAGAGAGAGAGAGAGAGAGAGAGAGAGAGAGAGAGAGAGAGAGAGAGAGAGAGAGAGAGAGAGAGAGAGAGAGAGAGAGAGAGAGGCTTAATGATACTGACGATGGTTTGTCCAGCAAACAGCCTGACATGCTACGTCAGGTGAAAAAAGGAAACGAGTGAATGAATGAATGAAACATTATTAGCATAAGGATGGCGACTTGGCCATAGTGTGGGCTGGTGGGCTGGGTGGTGTCAAATAAGTAGAGACAAATTTACATTCACAGATGGACGCCAGTGGCGAGAGCAAAGTCCCACATGGAGGTAAACACCGGCTTGGCTGTGGCTGCGGGTGGATAAAGTCAGTCCTTCAAACACGGGACGCTGCTGGGTTTGCAAGAGGTGCGCTCTGCGTGCAATCCTGGACACTTCCCAAGTAGATTTTCAATGTTGGGTGTGCCTCCTAGAGAGCACGTGATAGAGAGCAAGATGCGGTAGAAGGGGAGAAAAAAACTTTGTTGAAGCGCAAAATTAACTGTCTAGTATGTCCCGGGGAGGTTCACCGAAGCCAGTTGGTCCGCCAGCCGGTTCGAGGCAAGCCAAGTCCGCCACGTTGAAGGAAAGGGGTGCTTAAAGTGCGGTGACTGAATTGCAGTGGAGTGGGGGAAAAACAATGTTCTGAATTTGCGTATGATTCTGGACAATTGGGGATGCTGGGAAGTGCCTGATACGGTAGAGGAAGGAACGAGCGGGAGTAAGGAGGCTACATTTAAGTGTATGCGTCGAAGAATGCGTGGTTGCGTGGTGGTTAAAGATTTGTTGGAACGTGTACGAAGAGGTTCTCTGATGTTCTCGTATTCAAGATTTATTTCATTTTTGTAGTTGTGGGTAGTTCCCCACGTTTGTGGAAAAGGCCGCCCCATTGAGCGAGGCGTTTGTGCTTTCTTGCTTGCTTGCTTGCTTGCTCTCACTGGACTTTACCGGTTGGCTGGCACGCAGTCAGGGTATATTGTGTGGTAAGCACAGTAATTGCCTACAACAAAAAACACACCCTACGCAGCCGCGAACCCGCGAACCCCCACGCGTGTGCAAACGCGTAGGTCGGGAGGAAACGTCTAGAATTAACAGCGCTTCCGTCGAAACGCAATATATATGATGCGATGTATGTTTCGGGCGTGGACATCGCGCTCCTGCATGGTTGAAGAACAAGCGACGAGAACAGGAATGCATACAGGGCGAGATGGGGGTATAGTGAAAGACACGCTGAGGAAAGAAGTAATAACGTAAACGCAGCAGCGCAGAAACGAAACGGCGGACACAACGAGTGAGAAGCGCGGAACCAGAGATGGAGACAAGTGAGATGCGAGCGGCGGGGACGGTGAGAGGATATATCTCCGCGCGGAAGAAGAAGAAGAAGAAGGCTCCCCGACGCCAAGAACGAACGGGCCCCCTCCCGTGACAGAAACAATCTGCGGAGAAAAACGTGCGTCTCTGCAATCTTCTCCCACTCTTTTTTTGCTCCCCGCATCCTTTTTTCACGCATCTTTTATATCTCAATCGCTATAGCTGAGCATCCTTTGGTGCTTTATTCCCTTCTTTCCGTGCGTGTGGTCCTTTGTCCTTTCATTTCATCCGCATTGCGCCCCACGGTATGTTCCGGTACGTCTCTGATGTCCGCGTCCCGCGTCGTGCAGAGAAATGGAGCTGCGGCAGCAGCAGGAGCGGACCCCAAGTAGCTGTGTAAATCCTCGGACATCTGTCGGCCCGTGTGCGATCCGGTTGTTTCCAACGGCCCCCGCTTTGCAACGCCTTTCTCCTCCGCGTAGAGTTCGTGTCTGTCGTTGCTCGCGTTCGTTCCCTGGCAAGCGTGATCTTTGTTTTCTACCGCGCTTAGTTAGAGCGCGGACGTGTGCCCGCTATTCTTGGAAGAACTGAAACAGATGGGAAGTTCTGTCTCTGTGACGCGCGGAGCTGTATAGAAGTGTCCACGGGCGCCCGTTTTTCTGTCGCAGCGGTTTCAGGTTTTCGTCTGGGTATACATCGGGATTGCTGAATTGACTCGGGCTGGCAGAGATCTGGAATTACAGGAATAACGTTTTCGTGGTGTCCTGGGGTTGGTGGCGATTCGGTTTGTGATGATTCAGCGATTTTGTAAAGATGTTGCGCTTGTTTTTTGTACATGGCTGGATCAGTCTATTATTACTCCCATTGCGACAAATTTGTTACACCTGGCTTTGTCGCTGGAATGCATGATTTCAAGAACCAAATAAAGGATTGAAAGCGCGCGTCGCGAATTGGACAGCAAGGTCTCCGGCAGAACCTGCATTCGAGGTACCGACAACATGCGGTAGACGGGAACAGAAACCGGTGAATTAGATGCGTCACTTAGGAGGACTGGCAAGGGGTGGATTCAGCGGGCCCGCAAGAATGCTTATAAAGCTGCTGGTCCCTGCAATGGCGCCTATCCAACAAATGATCACTGCTTCTTGTAGTATTGCTGCATGCTTTATCGTGGATGAAACTGACAAACGGAAACTCAGCACAAGCAAAATTGTGTCGTCCTCGCTTTTAATTATTCGGCATTAACAGGTAGTTGTAACCTAAAGCGTAGTGGGAGTTGACATTTTCCCTGCATACACGAACATCATCAATTTTTGTACCGTGTATCTTAAATTTATTCACCTTTGCATGCCACCTGCCTGCGAAGCTTTTCACAGGCTATCCGCATTTCATGCTTGAAATGCCTACAGCGTTCCTAAGTAGTTTTGAAAATCTGCATCCGTGTGCGTGTGAAGCTTCTTTTGTTAATTCGAAAATACAAGGGCACTGTTTTACGTATGACATTTGGGGCTGTTATGAAGTCCAGTACACGAAGGAACATTTTTTCTTGGTTTCCATAATTTCCATTTAATCGAAGCTGCACGGACCGAAACGCGACCGACGCTCGATATAGATCTCAAGTGTTATGGCAAAGAGTGTGGAATTGACAACAACACAGAATAGCAGATACCGTGTTGTCGTCAATCCCGCACATCTTTTCCAGCATGACGCCCAATTGTCCATCGTTTACATCGGAATTCCAAGAAAAGAGCATGGCGCAGGCGAGTAGCAAAGCCACATTTGGATGTGGGGAAATAGCCAAGAATGCTTAGGCCCATACGTTGCTAGGCGGATCTGGGGTATTACCTGGAGTGGAGAAAACAGAGCTTTCTGCGAAACTTGCACGCATGACAATACGTGTCACGTGTCTATTCGGGGTTATTGACCCAGAAGGAAAAAACCCTGCGTGCCACGTGACGGGGTGCTGGCTTAAACACGTGGTTTTCTAACTTCGTTAAGCGTGTTCAGTGGAGTCACGATATGGCTTGACTCAGGATTATATCTACAGCGATTACGGATATGCTTCGGTTTCCACATATCGTCTGGGTGGAAAAATTAGGGTGAAAAGAGAGAGAGAGAGAGAGAGAGAGAGAGAGAGAGAGAGAGAGAGAGAGAGAGAGAGAGAGAGAGAGAGAGAGAGAGAGAGAGAGAGAGAGAGAGAGAGAGAGAGAGAGCAACTTTATTAAAGTGCCTGCAGGTCGGTTCGATTCCCCTCGCGTGGGGTGTTTTTCCGCGACGCGGCCTTGACGTTTTCTCGACTTTTTGTCCCTCTACTTTTGTACCCATGGACAAGTGTTTTGTGTTGCTTTCTTGAAGGGCACCTGGAGCGACTCTTTGAACGCTGTTTTTCCCGTCCAGCTTGAAGTGCTGCCGGTGCGACATTTCGTCCGGTGTCTTTCGCGCTTGAACACTCACACCACTGGTCGTTCCTTAAACGGAAGGTGAAGTGGTTTTAGAATTAAAAGAAAAGTTGACTAGCAGCAAGTACACATTGAATAGTTCCCGTGTACGAAATATTTTCGCAATACATGCAACATAAGCGGCGCAATGAGCAAACAAAAGTGGCCCGATGCCCCGCCCCCATCTCGCCGCGCGATGCCGGAAGACCGAAGAGCGCGGGCGAAAACCGGCTGAAAAACGTCATACCTGGACTTCGGCCGGATCGGCCGCCTCGGCCATGCTCTTTTCGCCGTGTTTCCTTGTGAATGATACTTGTTGTTGTGGTTGATAGCACTCATTTGTATAAATTTTCGTGTTCAAAAAGTATACACGAACGCCAAACGAGGCATACGTTATCATGCCGTATTCCTAAGCAGAATAATGCCACGCCGGGATGCTTGATAACATACGGAAGCCACAGCCGAGGTGGCTGTGCTTGATGACAGAGAATATACTACACTACGTTAAATACTTTGTAAACCGCTCCAATGCGGTTTTTTTTTTTTATGCGACGGACGTGAATGTTCACATTAGATTCTAGATTTAGGAAGGATGGTGAATACTGCTGTACTTTGGCCGGGGATGTTTCGTTCCATTCCAGAAACCAAGTCACATTTGTTCAGGAAATGCTTGTTTCGTTAAACGCGTCGGTTTTCTTTCCCTATGGGCTCAGGACAGTGTTCAAAAAAACAATTTTTTGGCGAAACTAAAACAAGAGGCCAATCCTGATAGAAGTTCTCTCCCGGGTAAGAGGTAAACAGTATTCCTACAAAGTAAAAGAACAAGACAACCAGATTACTTATTTTGCAAGTATACATGTCACGATAAGCTGATGTTTGTCTGGAATTAAAAAAAAAAACACCTTTCGAACCACCACCGTGCCATAATTTGTGTTGACTGCGGTGGCCTAATTTTTTGCCCAAGATTCCGTGTGGCTGCATATTATAACCTGGCAAGCACTTGTTGTCACTGAACCTCAAGTGTGCTCCAGTGATAGTCGGTGATATATATAATGATACTAAAAAAATTGGGAGCGAGGAGTAAATATACGGCCTCTGTCGACTAGCGCGGTGAATGCTTTAATCTAGAAATGCTGAAACAGGCCAACGATTCATTATCACAAACGTTTGGTGATTGTTACCTAAAGTAACGTAACTACAACGTAACTGCCTTGTCCGACTGGTCTGTTAATTATAACGAGGTGGCCGTAATATTGTAGCAGAATACGCAACGCACAAGCGAAAATCAAGCCCTACTACAGCCAATAATGCTGAGCAGGCACTGGCATGCTGCAGTGTTTTCAGAATAAATGCATGTGAAGCAGTAAGACGCCACCCATCGAAGTGCAGCTAGCAATCGCGGAGGCGCCGTAGCGCCGCTGCCGAAATGGCGCGCGCGTGTGGGTCTGTGTACGGGGATGAGTATTGATTGATTGTAGGGTTTAACGCGCCGACGCAACGCAGGCGATGAGGCGCGCCGTAGTGGAGGGCTCGCGATTAATTTTGACCTCCTGGGGATCTTTAGCGTGCGCCGAAATCTCGTACACACGGCGTATTTGCTTTTCGCCTCCATCAGAAAAGCGGCCGCCGCGGCCGGAATCGAACCCGCGACCTCGTGCTCAGCAGCGCAACGCCTTAGCCACTGAGCCACCGCGGCGGGTTACGGGGATGAGTAACGGGGCTGGGGTTGGCGACAACGAACAAAGGAAATGCGAAGCAGAGTCTGCTTGTTGGTTTATGCGTGTACCGGCAAGATGTGTCTCGCATATACGTTTATAGCGCATGAACGCTATTTTTTCGCGCAGTGCACGTACGTGCTTTTCGCTGGTAGATTGTTTATAAATTCCCATTAATCTTCGCATAAATGGTTTTGTGTATAATAAGAAACAGTTAAGGCAGTACCTAATATTAACATAAGGTATAAAATCCCCCTATGCTGGTTGCCTAATTCAAAATATTTTGATGGAACCCACTAGTCGACGTCAAAGTCACTGCTTTGGGGTTCTCTGTCGTGTAAAGCAAATTTAAGCTCCAAGATAATTGAACCAACAGCACGGGAAATTATAAAACAAACTTCCAGTCATGTGCGAAAATTAAACTGCAAGCTAAATTGCTGCAAAGGCAACCGTGCGATCGTTCGCAATGCTTCCGATAACCCGCGCGGCCGAAGGGTGTCCTCATTTGACGTCATGACGGGCGCAACCAATCAGGGGCGTCAAAAGACGAAAGCGCGCGTCTTTCAAACGGGGGCCGCGCTTTTTGCAAGATAAATGCCACTTGGACTCATGTACGATAAATTTCAATGTGATATTAGGAATCAGTGCGCAAAAAACTATATAACTGTTAATCTAACTCAATTTTTTTGGAAAGCGCTTCAGCTTCCCTTTAAAGGGACCCTGCAACACTCTTTGAACAGTGCAAGTAAACCTGCGCAACGTTTAGATTACACTGCCAGGAATACCTGAGCCAAATATTACACGTGCACGTGAAGCGGTGAGCGCGCAAATCGATGTGAAAGACGCGGAAAAACCAACCGCTCTCTCTTCAGTTGTCCTGATTA